>NC_134845.1:55347312-55662575 GCF_965363235.1 Mytilus galloprovincialis | reverse complement strand
CAAAGCAAGAATATAATATGTCAAAATCGAATGTTGACCTATTGTTAACTTAAATAAAGACACCACACATTGATGTGATAAAACAAAAACAATCAACAGCTCAGAAAAAGTATAAATCGAGTAAAAACTAGAGAAACCAATGTATACTCCGTGTTTAATAGGTACATACCATTACAAGAAATACATATCAATTCAAAAGACTCCGGCTATTTTGGATCCGCAATGCTGTATAACTTCGCACTTGTTTGGCTTTATAGATATTTTAAGATGAGGATCACGGGTAGGTCTAATGTAGACGAAACGCCCATTCGATTGACGTCAATATTACTTTAAAAAAAACTAAATACGAAAAAGCAGTTCCTGTAAATTCATTAAATTGTGTGACAAAACTGCAATTAAAATCACTTTCTAGAATACGATTGTCATTTTCACAGAATTCGATCATATACTTATTGTAGTTTTGTTTTGTTAATTATTGTTGTATTCAATTATTCAGATGCTCAAAGATCTTGCAGAATATCACTGACGAAATAAATTTGAAGTAATTTATAATCTTTAATTGAAGCATGTCTATACAGGATTGCGTAATACTGACAATTTTATAAAAAGAAATATCATTCAGTGTAATTACATTTCCTATACAATATTAACATGTGTTCATAATATTCTTAAAGATTACATAACAGGAAGATTTGTTTAACAAAATAACAATACGTTCTATACAATCAATTATTTCCCTATAGGAAACATCAAAATCTGCATATCTCAAAGACTAATTTGAAATAAGAAAATGACAATATTAAAAGTGAAAAGAAAATAGGATCGGAACTGGTTAAACCTGATCGCAAAAATAATTGCACAAACAAAAACACCATGTACCTTTTTTTAAATATTAATGCGCTTATCAATTATTAAGATTAAACAAATCGAGTTGATATCAAGCGTAGGCCGTTTTCACTCGTTATGAAATCAAACGATATGCACTAATTGTTTACTTATATTACAGCTTACGAACATAAACCATGTTTACACATATATATACAAATACGGTATTTGATGTATCCTCTAACAAATTTCAAACTATCAATAAAGTATGATAACTTAAAAAAAAAAAAAAAAAATGTTTACACATCTTTGATTGCAATAATTACAGTTTTTTCTTAAGGTTATCTCCGTAAGAAAACTATAAAACAGACATTAAGACCACAGAACGGGAAACGAGTTTTTTTAAAATTTGAAGTGACATTACTTTGATGCTCAATCAACATTGTAAAATGCACTAAGCTACAACTGAACATATACAATTAAAGCATTGGCAATAGAAAATCAAATTTCCACTGCATTTAATATATATTACTGTTTTCGAAAACCAAGAGTAATCTTTAATGATTGAATTCCTCCTATAATAAATAGTTTTTGATTAGTTACAACATCAAACTATTGGGTTTTTGCACAATTTTTATGAAACCACATAATGTAGAATATAACACGCTTCATGCACAACAACAAATAGTGCGCATACAATGCCACTTACAGTCTTATCTTAGGTTGTTAGCTCCTGGAATTAAACGTAAGTGACTTTAAAAGACAAGTAATGATACAAATGAACCTTAAAATGTGTTCTACTAACCATGCTGAATTATTTTCATTCAAATATTTCAAGAAATATCTGACCAGTTGTTTGCACTTAAATTAAAACATCACATTGATATTTTAATTACCAATTGAATATCATAAATGCAACATCACTTGGTATTTGTTAAAACGGGAAAAAAAAGGTTGAATGCTAGAGTTATGAATTTGTATATTAGGAAGTATAAAATAAAATGTCATTATTTTCCTGTTCATATTTAATTTCAATAATTCCAAATATTTTCAAATATGTAATATTTCTTTATCTCAACAAATCTTCATTTAATCGGTTGATGAATCCAACATGTTGTAATTACAAATTGAAAGTGATCTGCATTTAAGATGTATCAAAACATCAGCTTAACTATGCAAAACAGAGAAACATAATGTTTATTATGGATATTATGAAAGCAAGTTGACTTAATAAAATTTAAAACATAACACCATAACATTGGTCTAATGTGGTAGTTGAACCATATTGAGGTGTAAAACTGACTTATATGACCATATGAAGGTATAAAACTGGCCTTTTATAGCTGACTATGCGGTATCGGCTTTGCTCATTGTTGAAGCCCGTATGGTGGTCTATAGTATACATGTAAAACTGAACGGTAAATTTAAGCCTAGAATCAAGTCTATTACGGTTAACATCCTAAATAAAAATAAAGATTAAAACTGTTTTTCAAAAAAAAAGATCCCTAACATGTATCATAGTTCAGACTGTATTCTATACTTTCTTTTGCAATAATTGTTAAAATGGAAACATTTCACCTGTTATACATAGAGAATATTAGGTCTAAAAAATACAAAAAGAACAAACACATTTTAAGTTCTTCATGACCATATTATTTGTTGTGCTATTTTCGTTTAGAAGCAACATTAAAATCCAAGGGCAATCTTACAATTTGAAACAATCATCACTGTTAATGTAATATAAAGTGTTTATATGCACATAGGTATATTCAATTAGTTCTTCTTATCTGTATATTTATTTAAATATTTCCTTTTAGAAAGAATTAATAACCGTGTAATCAGCTGAATTAATGTACATACTGTCTGTTTGAATTAGTGTTCTGGTTGAATATTTCAGCATATATATATACAATGTTTCGTTTAAATAGCTTTTTGTACTCGATATAAGATATGATGCGACATGGTTAATAGTTTAATGAGATGTACTCATCATAATATTTTCGTCTTACTACAACATATCTGACATGATCAAACAATTGTTGCTGAGTGTAAAGTGTTTTCAAAATATGACACTACAATTAGTGTCACGTTTTATGAAACACATTCTGTTAGTGTAATATTATCTATGTAGTAGTGAATTCTTTTCTCAGCTGTGTTAATTACAACTAAAGGAAACAATTATTTGATGGTAGCGACATTAAAATGTTATTTCAAAACATTATGTGAAAAGATGACATGACATTTTACAATTAAAGTTTTTTTTTATATTTTTATATAAATTCATCAATAGAGTTGGTATTGTAAACATTTTACTGTCAAAATTTAACTATATATGAACTCTTTAAATATCGTTGAACTACAAACAGCAACTGCTGATATATGATATCACTTTAATTGCAGATGTCTGACCTTTAGTTTATTTCAATTTACTGTAGTTTATGGTGGTAAAAAACCTAATACTATATTTTTTCCTTGTTTTATTAAGCTTATTTTGCAGCATGTATTTGTAACATTTGATCAAATTGACGGATAAAGGCACAATGTATAGACATATACGTTTGGATATTTTTTCTCGTTGTTTGTCAATAAGAAATATCAAATGCCATTAAGCCTTCCAGCATACTTATCGATGAGGAAAAGTACTTGACAACTTGTTCACCCGTTGATAAGCTTTATTACTTTTCAAATATAAATTGTGTCTGTGTCAACGGTGACATATTTTTGTATTTGAACTTAAACTGTCTGAAATTGATCAACATTTTTTGAAAGATATATAATTGGAATAAGACTGCTGCAAAGTCATTCACTTATAAGTACCAATTTACGGATAAAAACAGTCAATAAACAAGTCAAAGGATTTATATAATAAAATTTAAAAAAAATAAACAAAACGAATAGTTATCAAAGGTACTAGGCTTTTAATGTGATACGCTAGACATCTACATAAGACTCATCAGTGACCCTCAGATCGAAACAGTTAGCATACCAACCAAGTATACTGAAGAGCGTCAATGACCCAACATTCCAAAACGTTGTTGCAAATACGGATAAGATAATGTATGCCTGGTATAGATAAAAAACGAACGTCTATCGCCATATATACCTGCTGGTACTATCATAAAAAAGACGAAAATAAATGTTATGAATGCAATATGGGATAGTAATTCCATTGTTTAGTAACGAACTTCTCCATTTTATTTCACAGTTAATTTTAAATGTACGTTTTATAACATTGAATGTCCATCATATATCCCTTTGTTTGCCTCTGAATTGAATAATACTATGTTGAATAGAATTTCCAAAAGAATTATTTTACACCAAAGACATATAAGGTATTTATTTTTGTTCCGTAGATCTCTTTTGACTTTTGTTAATTTTGACTTCATCATCATGACCAAGTGCCATACACGTTTCAAAATTATATTACTTGTGAGTTTTGGCTGACGCGGTATAGTATGGTGTTCTGAGAACAAAAAATCCTCTGATTTTAAATGACGGCTAAAAAGTATTCTTATTTAAGAAACTGATATGTTTTTTGTTGTTTTCAAAATACAATATAAACATGGTCAGTTTCGTATAATAAGGTATTTACAAATGTATGTTAATCATAAGATATGACACATATTGATCCATGGTGTCTTTTCAGTTTTTAAAATGAAAAAAGGAGGAAAATGCGTTCAGCCTTTATCGATAAGGACACATATGTAAATTTTGTGTATATATACTTTTATAATTTGTATTGTGCAATGAATCCTCAAATTTACTGATTTATTATACCGCCAATTATGTTTTATATTACAGTTTATCTGTGGTTAATCTGCAAACACAGACTAACTTGATAAACCCTTATTGTGGATACCATGATTTCATTAAAACAATAGCTGCGTCTATATCAATGTATGGTTTATATCAAACTAAAATAAGAAATGGTAAAAATCGGATTATTTCCCCTTAATCGGAAAATATCTTTACATATATAAATTGATCAAAGTGCATTACTCACGTTGATTCTACAAATAGGATGGTACCATTGACATAAAGAACGTCCAAAGCGTGCAAGTGTATATTGCATTAGCTGTTGTTTATCTCATTTCGGGTTCTTATTGGGGAATATCTTGAAATGATTACTTATTGTTTATAAATGTAAGTTAAGGTGGTACCCAACACTTTCACTAAAATTAATTTGTCTCGTTTAATTTTCATAAAATTTTTACAAGGTATTTACTTTGACCATTTGACAAAGGTAAAAATATTTCAAAAAATTTGAACAAACCGTTTTATCAGAAAAATTACACTGGTTTAATATATAGCATTTTGAAAAACACTAATTTTGATCATTGAGAAGCTTAATATTCCCTTAACAACACAACGTAATTGAAACATTTAGCTAATTTTACGGAGTTATCTCCCTGTAATGTTAGGTACCACCTTAAAGTAGCCGAATTCATTTTTTAAAAAAAGATATATTAATTCATAGACAGTGTCATTTTTCAGTTATGTTTTTTTTTTTTTTTTTCATAGAGTATGCAATAATTATATACCTATATGGAGTTATTTTCTTTCAGAACGACAGGTCATTCTTTTTTCAGAATCAACCCGGACGATGCCATGTTTCAATGAAATATGCTCCAAAGCATAAAATAATGACTTGTGTGAGGTCATTATTTTCCTTGATAAAAATACAATCTATAATTTACATCAAAATTTTATTTGTCTGATAGTTTTTTGTTGCCGATTTTGAAATTTATTTTTTAAAGTTCAATCGATGATAGGCGTTAAGGAAACTGTCATTGCCCGTATTTTAATTTTAGAAACAAATAACGTGAAGTTTTGTTAATTTATCGATGCAATAAAGAAACATTATCATATATGTGAGATGAATTTTAATGTAGACTTTCATAAAATAAAGCCAGATTTAACATATTCGTGTGTAAGATTTTGAAAATCATATTGAGTCAAACTGAATAGGTTGATTGATTTTTGGTTGCTTGCTTAAAGTCCAGTGGCAAATATTTCATGCATGTTCAGGACGATACACATTGAACAGGAAATGTATTTATATTCGTCTTCGTGTCAGTTCTTAACTTTTTAAATCTATGTATAACTTTTACTCTATCAAATGATCAACTAATAAGATAATCTTATATTCTATTGCATAACATTGACATAACTCACAAAAGGGCCGGGTGCGGAGGTTATATAATTATATCCTGATTATCTGATTTAAACAAAATGTATTGCTATTCAAAAGACAATCTTTCTGAAATTTTCATTCGTTTCAATTAAAATTGTTAAAGAATAACCACTTTTCCGCGATATAAATGACATTACGAATTGAAAAAATGTTTATTGTTATCTCCCGTTGACCATTTAACTTGTAAATTAAACAAAATTTATATATTTTGACATACGTAATACACCTTAACTTGGTCGTTGTAAAATTGTGTTTTTCTCCCTTTTCCCATTTAATTCAAATCTATTTAAAATAGCGAACTCTACGACCGAACGTTTACACTAGTATTATATCTGAACGTAAGAAAATGCAAACTTTGTTCGTAGGGGACACAGGTATATTTTGAATGATATGCAGTTATTAACAATGTTTCCTATTTTCGTACAAAAGAGTTGTTTTCAACTAATTTGTGAATATGGCGTGCCGCGTTCAGAGAGTATACGGGCACATAGTTTTGAGCATATTTATTTTAAAAAGAATGAAGTTGATCAAAGATGAAGGACATTGTACAAGTTCAGTAGTTTAGGTATATATATATACAAGTAGGTTGTAGTGTTTTTTCCTAATATTTAGGCATATTAAAATACCCGGATTATTTTATCATCCTTTGTTAATATTTGTAAGAATACCAAACACTTTTTTTTGTCTTATTGATAACTGAGATTTTATCTTTTTTTCAATAAATGATCTGTGTCGTATGTGCCAAAATCTCAAGAAAATTTTTACCTGGAAAATTTATTATGGCAAGTGCAAAAAAAAAAGCATATAGCGGTGTGATAAATTTGCCATGTTTAGAATCCATTGAAGGATGCAGATTCGAGAGTGTCAACTGGTTTGTTACGAACGAACGACCTGACAGCACGATTGAAGGTAACATTATGTTACTATTACCCTTCGAAGCATCCCTGGTGGAAGGTAATTACTCTAGAAAAAAAAGTTGTCACGGGAAAAGAAAATGTCGGCGTTTCGACCAAAAAAAAAACAAAGGCGAGATATGGTATCAAATGGTGAAGAATGCGTTATAATATCTCAGCCATTTATGTCATCGAAGCGACACTTGATGCTAAGATTATCGGACCTGTTTACGACAATCAGGGTATAAACTTTAGAAATTGACTGTTACAGGCATTACATTACATTACCATAATAGGTCAACCATGCCGAGTAGGGTTTTCGAAAATAAAAATCTTTCTATGTTTTTCCTATTGCATTGCCTGAAATATTGGAACCCAATTATAGGCATACGCGACAACCAAAGCTGAATCAAACAGCATATTTGATTCGTTTAAAATTTCTGTGGCTTCAATTTGGATAGCTATCAGACCATATCTGCGTAATGATTAAAGCGGGACGAAAGATACCAGAGGGACAGTCAACCTCATAGATTGAAAATGAACTGACAACGCCATAGCTTAAAAAATAAAACAAAAAAAAAAAAATAATAGTAAAGACGACATAACATAGAAAACTAAAGATTAAGCAACACGAACCCCACCAAAAAATGAGGTGCTCTGAAAGGGTAAGAGATCCTGCTCCACATGTGCACCCATCGTGCTGCTTATGTTATTACAAAGCCGGTAAATAGTTTTATTCGGTAGTTCACATTCGTGAAAAGGGAAGGGTATTGTAGATAATCCAGACTACAACAAACTTAGATATATCGCAAAACCGTGGTTCTTAAGTGTTAGATAAAGTAACAGGGGCGGATCCAGACATTTCAAAAAGAAGGGTTCCAGAATAAAAGAAAAAAACAATGTTGTCTACTTTACCGTAATATTCACATATTTTTTTCTGATTATCGAAAAAAAGTAGGATCCAATCACAAACCTCCGCACCCCCCTCCCCTTGGTACCACCACTGAGTAAATTATTTTTAATTTTTCATCTGTTGTACATGTGAGCAACTGAATTTGATGCGCAGAATTCCATAATTGATGACTCTGACCTCAGCCTTTTTTAGTTGGTTTTTAGGTTAAATTTCTTTTCTGAGTCATAATCTATTTTTTTTATCAATAATATATCATTATTGTTCAGTATAAAATGTTTGTTTTGAATTAAACATGATGCACAAAAAAGTTTTCGAAGTGACGACATGAAATTGCCACTAGATACCAATAATTAGACTGAACTTGATGGCCAAATCAAACTGAAAAGTCTTAAGCATGTTAAATAACTGAGAAACAAAAAAATGTTCAAATTTTTCAGTTTTTAGTCCAATTATCAGATGTAATGTATATTAGTTGAGTCTGTTTAAATCTCACCCACCTACACGAGTTGGTATAAGAAAAGGAAAAGGACTTGTACTTTCTTAATTTAAGGACTGTAATTTGAAAAATTGACTGAAAAGGTTTTTTTAAATATTGACAATTTTATCTTGTAAGAACGAAATAAAAACAAATCTTGCATGGCCTCATTCTGCAACCTTAGGAACATCTTGTTCTTCATCAAGATCATCTATGAATTCAGCCCTTCTCTTTGCAAGTCCAACACATCATTCAACAATACACAAGAGTTAACCTTTACACTTGTCAACCTGTCGACCTATGCATTTATCGACTTTTTAACATGTCGACCTGTCAATCTGTTAACCATGAGTCTTTACACTTGTCTACCTGTCGACCTATGCATTTATCGACTTTTCAACATGCCGACCTGTCAACATTATAACCTTTACACTTGTCAACCGGTCAACCTATTATGCATTTATCGACTTTTCAAGATGTCGACCTGTCAACCTGTCGACCATAACACTTGTCAATCTTGTAGATTTTTCTAGAGTCAACTTGTCAACCTTTCTAGTGTAAAAATGTCGACATGTTACTCTGTCAACTTATGTACAAACATGACTAAACCGATTTACTTCTTAAATTAAACCGATGGAACTACAGTACATTTTATCTTAACTGACCCGACCTTATGAGGAATAGTCAGATAGTTGAACTCCTTTCCGTCAGTTCGATATAATGCCGACCATGCCGACTTATTTGTATTCTGGTATAGTGAGGTCGATAATTCCCTCATTCGCGAGAAGAAGGAAGACGGATAAAAAGGAATGGAAAGTACTGACATTCAAATACAAAAAAACGTTTGTGGCAAACTATTTTTCTGTAAATGTGTTATTTTCTATTTTTTTTTACACCTTTTACTTTCGTCCATTGTTTTTGATCAGGATGCAACCCATTTATTTTTAGTGGAGGGGGTGCATGAATAACTTTTTAGGCGAAAGTTTGATTGAGTTTATTTTATCCAAGCTTAATAACAACATATGATTATTTTCTTTATTCCAATCATATTGTTTTGCTGCCATTTTTAAGGTCTTTCATTTCTTAAATGGAAAGACCTTACTGTATTTCGTTTGTTTATTAGGTCTTTCCACTTTTATGTGGAAAGACCTATTGTTTTTCTTCTGATTATTTTTTTTTTCTTCCGCCTAATTTTGTTCTTGCGATAAACATTTGTTTCGCAATATGTCGCTTAGATATTTTGTATATGATATCGAACAGTTTATGCGCTTTTGAAATTTACCCTGCGTAAACGAATACTTTTCTTTGTAGGAGTTATCTCCCCAAACACTGTTTTCCTTGTTATGGCATCTCCTTCGCAACCGTTAAAGATTATGACAAATTTATTTTACAAAATTGTTCGTTACATCCTCAGTAATTTTTGGCGTATTTGGATCGAAGCGATTCGAAGAAATTTTATAGGAGTTATCTATCTTTTCGGAATAAATTTGTCGGTATGTTTTTTTAACTCATAAACTGTTAACCGTATAACCCTGGAATGTTTTTATTTGAGTCCCCTTATTCCTAACTTAGAAAATTAGGTCAAGGTCAAAGGTCAAGGTCATATTTTAGATTTTCATATGTCTTTGATTTCCCTATAACTCTTGAACGGTTATAGATACAAAAAAATTAAGCAGTGAAAAATGCTTGGTACTTCAAGGGGCAACTTTTTTTTTACATTATGACTATATTGATTTTACCATCATGTAAGGGACATAACTCCCATCGATGGTTTTTAAAAGGCCATTTTTAGGCAAAACTCTTAAACAAAAGGTCCTTGACCCATAGGGTCTTTTGCAATGACCTTGTGGAGCAATGACCTTGACGAAGGTTACAAGGTCAAAGGTCAAGGTCATCAAATTATGTGGTTTTGGCACTATTTAAACAGTTTTATGTGTGTTTGAATTTCAACCAACCAACCAACATACCAACCAACCAACCAATCAATCAATCAATCAATCAATCAATCAATCATGATCATGATCAATCAATCAATCATGTTTCCGTCTCATGTGTTTCTTATAGGGTTCAACCAACCAACCAACCAACCAATCAATCAATCAATCAATCATGATCATGATCAACCAATCATGTTTCCGTCTCATGTGTTTAATTTAGGGTCCAAGATCTTCTTTGTGTCTTTTTCCGTGTTTCAATTGACCCTATCCAATGTGTTTAACCAACCAACCAACCAACCAACCAACCAACCAACCAACCAACCAACTAATCAATCAACCAATCAATCAACCAATCAATCAATCAATCAATCAATCAATCATGATCATGATCAATCAATCATGTTTCCGTCTCATGTGTTTAATATAGGGTCCAAGATCTTCTTTGTTTCTTTTTCCGTGTTTCAATTGACCCTATCCAACGTGTTTAACCAACCAACCAACCAACCAACTAATCAATTAATCAATCAATCAACCAATCAATCAATCATGATCATGATCAATCAATCATGTTTCCGTCTCATGTGTTTAATATAGGGTCCAAGATCTTCTTTGTTTCTTTTTCCGTGTTTCAATTGACCATATCCAACGTGTTTAACCAACCAACCAACCAACCAACTAATCAATTAATCAATCAATCAACCAATCAATCAATCATGATCATGATCAATCAATCATGTTTCCGTCTCATGTGTTTAATATAGGGTCCAAGTTCTTCTTTGTTTCTTTTTCCGTGTTTCAATTGACCCTATCCAACGTGTTTAACCAACCAACCAACCAACCAACCAACCAACTAACCAACTTATCAATCAATCAATCAATCAATCAATCAATCAATCAATCTGTATGACTGTTTAATCATGACAGTTTATTGAAGGAACAAACTCTCAATTATTCAAGAAAAATTGAAATTTAATATTGTTCTTACGTCACTTCTGAAAAAAAATCCACATGTTCTCTGAAACTACAAGTACAATCGACCTCAAAATTTGCAGTCAGCAGGGCATACATGTACTAAACGTTTATAAAAAAAACTTGGTGCAGATATCTCTCAAAGCTTTTCCTAGAGAAAAGAAATGGCAATGCCGTAAAAATAGCTTGCTAGGTCCGTAAATCTCAGTAAAAACCTACAATAAAATGTCCGCTCCGAGTTTGAAATACTAATCTGTGTTACAAACAGGTGCTGAAAAATGTACATTATCAGAAAATAATCAATAAATGTGTTTTAAAGTTACACCGGATCAATTAAATCCAAAACATGCACTACTTGTGAACTGTCATCAAAATGTCAATTTCCTACAATGACAAAAGAAATTACATTGTGTACATTCCATCTCTATAGATGTTGTCTGTTTAACGTCCCCACCTAAAATTATTATAAACCCGTGTCACGTGATGTGGCGCGCGCGCTGTACCTAAAATAAAAGAAAAACTTTCCAAACTAAACATGAAACTTCTCCGGTAACAATAATATAGACCCGATACAGAAACAAACAAACAAACAAACAAACAAACAAACACCAATTCAATTAATGTTACAGGGGGAAAGACCCCCTACAATTGCTTTTTTAAAGCAATTGATTTATATTTATTATTATTATTCTTTTTCTTCCGCCGTTTTCAAAGTCAATCCCCAAGAAAAGTACGCAAGATATCAAAATAATCTTTGGTACCAAGTATCGGGTCAATAAAAGCTATCTTGTATTAAGGGCACCGAAGTGTACTATTTACGTTATAGGAGTTATCTCCCCAATTACAAAAAACACTGTTATCGCTATAACTCATGAACTATAAGACTTAGCGGCAAATGGTTTTTTTTAAAATGTTCCTTGCCAAATGATACAAGTTCAAATAATTTTAACCGAAGCGATCCAGTGACTTATTATAGGAGTTATTTCCCCTTGAATATTTTAATTTTCGATATGCATATAAATCTCATGAACCGTAAGTCGTAAAGACTGCGGGTCTTCAGATTTGAGTTCATTTGACCAAAACTTAAAAATATAGGTCAAGGTCAAAGGTCAAGGTCATATTTTAGATTTTCAAAAGTTTTTCATTTCCCTATAACTATTGAACGGTTATAGATACAGGAAATTTAAGCAGTGAAAAATGATTGGTACTTCCAGGGGCAACTTTTTTACATTATGACGATATTGATTTTACCATCATGTAAGGGACATAACTCCCACTGATGGTTTTTAAAAAGCCACTTTTAGGCAAAACTCTTATAGGGTCTTTTGCAATGACCTTGTGGAGCAATGACCTTGACGAAGGTCACAAGGTCAAAGGTCAAGGTCATCAAATTATGTGGTTTTGGCACTATTTAAACAGTTTTATGTGTGTTTGAATCCCAACCAACGAACCAACCAACCAACCAACCAACCAACCAATCAATCATTCAATCAATCAATCAATCAATCAATCAATCAATCAATCAATGTTTCCGTTTAATGTGTGTCATAAGGGATCCAAGGTGGTTTTTTTTGCTTGTTTTAATTGAGCCTATTAAACGTGTTTAACCAACCAACGTGTTTAACCAGCATATTTAACCAACGTGTTTAACCAGCATATTTAACCAACGTGTTTAACCAACCAACCAACCAACCAACCAATCAATCAATCAATCAATCAATCATTCAATACATGTTTCCGTTTCATGTGTTTAATACGGAATCCAAGGTCTCTTTTTTCGCTTGTTTCAAGAGACCCTATATCAAGTGTTTAACTAATAAACCAACCAACCAACCAACCAACTAATCAATAAATTTATCAATCAATATATATATGATATACTTATTTATGACAGTATAATTAAAAGAAAATGGAAGGAAAGACCTATCAATTATTCAAGAAGAATTGAACTTTAATTTTATTCTGCTTTTCGATTTTGTAAATAAATGTACTCTTCAAAACTTGGTTTCATCATAAATTCGAGGGTCCTGCCTATTTCTTTCAAATTTGATCTAGCCCCGTCTCAAATGATATGATTGTATAAAAAAAGAACCTAATGCTTGACGCATAAATATAAAATAACCATACATTGTCTCGTAATATCAATGGTTAGAAACAGCCTCGCTTTCCACCTGTTTCTAAGCCTTATACACATAACATTAATATTACGAGACAATTTACGGTTACTCTGTATCTAATTTGTAATTAATTCATCAATCATTTCGATTTTTTTCTTTTGTGGGGGGAGACTCTGTCTGACGTTGAAATTGTGTTTTGAAAATTATCTAATGGGCAGAAACGTTTTCATTTTAAATTCGCAGCAACCCCCACCCCCTCCCCTACCCTACCCCCAAAAAATCGAATGGTCCGGGCCTATTACATGAATGTTATTTTAGAATTAAAACAATATTATACCTATCTATATAATCCGACTGAAATCTGAAATACCGAACCGGCAAAGGGAGACAATCACTATCTATTTTATGTCTTGTAAGTGCGTATAATTGTTAACCCAAGTTTCTTGCCTTACCGTACGTAATTTTCGTTTGAAACGTAAAATTCTCTATTAAAACCTGAACCCCCTTACTAAAAAAATTGATTTCAGTTTTTGTCCTACATTGATTGTTTGGTGTCTAATATGTTATTGTTCTATTGTAATACTGAAAGTACGTTGAACGACAAAATTAACTTATATCTCTTCCCGTGTGACGTAACATTCCAACATCAAGCACGCGGAATCTCATTTGGGTTGATTTTAAATTCATATATAAGTAGCAGTGGATGTGGTTGTCTGATTTTATGTTTCTTTTTTTTTGTGATCCTTCGTTATGTATTTGTTTGTTTTGTTCTGATTGAGATTGTGACATGGTATCTATGGCTGTATCCCTATTTTGACAATTTTACCTATTATGTCTGTTTTGTTCACGCATCGTTATAAATATAATGGAATTTGATGCGACTGTAATACAAGTGAGAGGTTTAGCGCTATAAAACCAGGTTCAATCCACCAGTTTCTACATTTGAGAATGTCTGTACCAAGTCAGGAATATTACAGTTGTTGTCCATTCGTATAACGTGTTTTATCATTTGATATTGACATTTGAGAGACTTTTCGTTTTGAATTTTTCTTTGAGTTCAGTATTTTTGTTATTTTACATTTTTCTGATATTGTTTTTACATCGCATTCTCTTTTTTTATTGATTTTGTATTTATATTGTGTCATAGATCACATGTATTCGTTTCGTGTATGATCTCTTGTTTTTGCTATATGTCTTTTGATTAGGTTAAGCCATTCCAATTGTAATTTTTTAGGGTGCTTGTCTGTGATGTGATGTAAAACAGTTCTGTCAAGTTATGTCGAATGTTTTGCGTCTATCAGAGTTTTCTCAGCATCTTACGCACGGAGGAAACTTTACAAACGTATCTTTAACGAGGAGTAATTTTGTTTTAATAAAATCCACAATAAATGTCTACGGATATTGCAGTGTGTTAAAAGACAACAGTCAACAATTGTACAGTCTTTTTGCAACTTGCATTTTATTTTTGTGGTTAAACATCGGTGTTTATTTTCTGCTTTTGAATTTTACGTTGAGTTTCGTTTGTTTACATGTCGAAGATATGCGTTGGATTTAACTCCCTTATCAATTTTTAAAGAATATTTTCAGTTTGTAATGTTAAAAACAATCGCCACGTATGGTTTGCATTTCATTTGATTCATTGTTGGATGTTTAACGTTCTATGGAAAGTATTGCATGCTTTTCACGACGAGATTAGCGTTTGTAAAAGGACTGAAAGTGAATGTGGACACATCCTTTATATATACAGAACGAATAAAGGAGTGGGAGTTTGGGTAAAATCTGTATTCTAGAATAAAGCTCAACAAAGGAAAGTATCAATGTGTGTTAGGTCCAATGGGTCCGAATTGCTATTTAATTATTTTGGGAAATAATATTCAGAAATACAAAGGTGCACTCGATCAATCGTAAAGTTATAGAGTTTTGTGTATTCTTGTTGAATGAGTGGTACAGCATCAACAAAACTGATAGTTACATAGTTTTTAAAATGTACATTTTCTGTAAACTCCATTCCGAAAGAAAAGATAGAAAATATGGAAAATAAAAACCAAAGAAAACATAGACAGCATGCCATAAAAACTCTACGAAAAAAAATCTATATATAATAAGATTTGAATAAAAAAAGAGAATAAGAACTTCCTTGAAAACAAACCAAACCAAGAAAACCTAAATACATTACATAACAGCTTTTTTAAAGTGTTAACTGTTTTTTATTTTAATTTTTATTTCAATGTTTCCTTTCTTGAGTTTATCAGTTTAGCTAGAACAAAAATCAGTGATAATCATTTAAGGTCAAGAAGTGATCATTTAGATTTTAGAGTTGGGGCAACGAAGTTACCCCGGATCCGAGAATTTTTTTTTTTTTAAATTAAAAACTAAAGACGTTCACGAATATTGGTGTTACCTCATGTTTACGAAAGTCCTTCTTCCATTTATTTGATCCTTGATAAAATTCAAAAAGATTCCTACCTCCTTCCATTCTAAAGCTCTATATTTACCCTTTTTCATATCTGTACTAAAGAATCCGAACTGATGTTGTCATGTTTATCAAATTCTCATGTACGATTGCTGTCCTGAGTCTGAATACTTTATATTCTTCGCCATAATTTATTGACCAATAAGATTTTCAACTATTTTGCACAAACCGTAACTAGTGTATCATAAATGTCAATATGATATATCTATGACTCAAAATGGTTTTACAAGATCAAGAATGTATAAATAAAATATATAAAAAAGACACTTCAAAGTGAAGAAGATCACAGCCGACAGTCTAAAAATAATGAATAAATGAATACTGCCTATTTTTCTAGTTACGGCATGTTACGCCAAGTTAGGTCAATTTTCGTTTTTCGTTTCTTCGTAAGATGTTGAAGAACCTCTTTTAAAACATTAAAACTCTTTGCATTTGTTTATACGTGTACACAGTTAGGAACTTGCTGTTCTGTTTCCCGTTCTTTTATAAAGATTAGACTGTTGGTTTTTCAGTTTACGTTGGTTTACATTAGTAATTTGTGTGGCCCTCTATAGGCTGCTGTTTGATTCTAACAAAGGCTCGATGTTAAAGTCCGGAATTTGATTTATAGTGGTTTACTTTACTTATTGCGACTTTTATTGATAGTTTCGTTGGCCTTAATACCACATCTTCTTATATCTAGCAGTTTTAAAATGTAACTAGACATTATCTCCTTTTATTTAGAAGTTTAAAATTGTAACCAGACAATTTGGTTTAAAATCAATAAGTAATTGAGTTGATCCTATAGTTTTTGACTTCTGTTTACATATTCCTTCGTTGTATTTATTCAGTTTTTTCTTCATTGAGAGTTAAATCCATAATAGTTCATAATGCTTTCTTTGTTGTGTGATAATAAGGGTACTAAATATTAAAGAGTTAGAGGTTTTCACATTTCCTTATTTCTATGGCATTAGTATAATAGGGAAACAAATCATACGAGAAAAACATACTTGCAACAAAATTAGTACATGCACATCAACAAACAGACACAATGTAAAGAGTCTTTTTATTTGTCATAATTTGTTTTCCAAATGTACTAAACAAATATTGATCCCGATATCATTTTTTCTTCAAACTAACTGATCCATGTGTAATGTCTCCTGTAATTTTAAAGTCACCGTTTTAATGTAGAATTATTAATTAACCTGTCGTAACCAGGTGTGAACAGATTTTCGACACCTGTGTTAATATTCGCACACCTCTGATTACACCATGATGACTCATTTAAAACCGCGATGTAGTATTGCATAATGTTAACGAAGGATTTCCAGAGCAACTTCTTGTGTTGCTGCATAGCGTCAAACAATCTTTTGCCATTTCTTTATTTTCAAGAATTGAAGAAATGTTTTTAATTTTGTAGGAACAAACATCTAAACTATTGTTTTCCCCATTTTTTCAAACAATTAGAATATGAATAATAGAAAACGAGCATGCCATAAATTACGTTTCGTGGGAAAAAAGGCTTAATTGTTTCATACACTCTGTATATCCAGCTGCTTCCTAAAGAAACACGTTAGAATTCAAAATTATATGATTTGTTGCTACTAAATTGGGAAAACCGTGTGTGTTTAATATACAGCCGGTAGACACCTTAACTTACAATTTGTTTTTCGTTTTTTTCCTCCTTTGTGACAGGAACATTATTTTGTGAGTTCATTGTGGAAGTGACCATAAATATGTATCTGTTATGAAAATATCATGTAGCAAGAATAAACTATATTTTTGTACATTTCATATGAATTATTCACTCAGTTTTTACTATTTTAACTATTTAACTATAAAATGGTCGCATCCGATATATGCCTACTTTGCGTATACTTTCAAAATTTTTTGAAATTAAAAAAAAATCCAGATAATAAGTTCAGCAATATAACTTAAACTTGCCAATAATTATAAAAGATATAATATTCGTACCAAGTTTTAAGATGATCAATTTATGATCAGAAAAAACATGATGCACAGACATTTAATTCAATTGTATTATATGTGTACCAGATTTATACCAAATGTGTACTGTCGGCGCGTTGACATCCCATTAATATTACAATAGAAACAATACATTCTGAATAAACTAATTTATTATTCATGATGCAGGAAAGAAAATAAAAACACATCATGACGGTATACTCATAATAAGTGATGCTTGATGGTGCAGTCTATAATGTGTATACGAAACCATAATATCAATAAAAATACCTAACAAAAGCATTTCCTTGTATTATTTGTTTTCTGTTTCTATTTAAAATTCCTATTCTTATTTATTGAACCTGTTATTTGTATGCTTTGATAACCCTTTGTAAATCGTCTATGAAACAAAACATGAGACATATTTCTTTTTAAATTGGTTGACATCAACAATATATTATAGATATAGGAAGATGTGGTATGGGTGCCAATGAGACAACTCTCTTACCAAATAGCAATTAGTAAAATTAAACCATTATAGATCAAGGTACGGCTTTCAACACGGAGCCATGACTCACACCGACCAGCAAGCCTATGTCTAGATAGTATGTATAAACATTATTACCATCGTTAATATTTGCAACAAAAGAGATTTACTTAAGGTACAAAAATATATTGATTTTATAATCATTTGTTTTATGAAGTTTAACTTAATGATGGTTAAACAAATACAATGTTTACTGCAATTATTCACTTAAGAGTACCAAAACTATCAATTTGTCTCAACGTTTTTTTTTTTTTTTTTCTAATAGATAACAAAATCATTATACATAAACAGAAGAACATGATATGTTGTATCGCTGTGTTGATTGCTATATCGATTTGAAAACTACAAAGTTTGTATATCGATTCAAGGATTGAAATCAAAAGTAAAATAACAATATTATCTCAGTACAAAATTCCAAACTGGAAAGTTCTTGGTAAAAAAATTTTAATCAGCAAAATACTGAACTCCGAAGAAAATTGAAAAAGAAAAGTATCTTATCAAATAGCAAAATCAAAAACTTAAATACATCAAACGAACGGATAAAAAAAAAGAGATGGATACAAGATACCAGATGGACAGTCAAACTCATGGATAGAAAAAAAAACAATGGCAATGGCTTAAAAAAATCAAAACAAACAGACAAATGATACGACAGAAGACAAAACATAGAAAACTAGAGACTAAGCAACATAAACCACAACAAATACGGGTGATCTCAGGTGCTCCGGACGGGTAAGCAGATCCTGCTTTACATGTGTCAACCGTCGTGTTGCTTATTCTAATACAAATCCGGTAAAAAGTATTTTTCGGTAGGTCACAATCGAGAAAAGGGAAGGGTATTGCAGTTACGATATAAGGACCACATCCGATATCATCTGTAAGACAGTTATTCTCTAACGTTGAACCAACTCGCGATGGCGTATGTTGAATCCAGGAAGGGATGATTTTAACTTTACCATTTGGAAATCTTGGTTGAATAGCTTCCTTGTGAGCAGCAATCCTCTATCAAGTAAATAATGATAGGAAAACAAGCCCGGAATGTCGTATCTATTGAGAGATATATACTCCGTATGCAGGCGCTGTCGGAATGTTGCTACATTGAAATTGAAAGTTTACAATTGGGAAGCAGATCTCTTTTGTCGTAATGTTTTGTTTTCAACCGACCCTTGTTGTAAATTTCTAGATGTAAGTCAAGATATGAGGCTGACTCAACTGTATCTGTAGTATCCTTTATCTCACAACTGTCATATTCTTGACTTGGTACCGGTATTTTCTTTTGTAGACAATGGTGGATTAAACCTGGTTTTAAATATGATTAAACCTCTCATTGGTATGATAGCCGCAACAAATTCCATTATATTGGCAACAATGTGTGTTCAAAACAATCATACATAACAAGTAAAAGTGTCACAAATATGGGTAATCAATTAAACATAACAATCAAGGTTTTTTTTCTTACCTTGTGTTGTAAAACATTCGATATCATAAATGTCAAAACGGTTATGATGAATGCAGTTATTTTGAATGAAAATTGTCTCAATTTCATATCAAGAATTAAAACTAGCATAAAGTACACGTTTTCACATAATTTATCTAAAATGTTTTCAGCTATCAATATGCAGTTACATTATATTGCATTACCAAATGTAAAAGAGGAAAGTATTGTGAAAATGTTGATTGTCTACCAAAAAAGTAGATCTACAAACTTAATAATTTGCAAGGATGTGTTGTTTTAATGCTTATTGTCGTATACTAATATGTATCAAACACTTAAGTGTGCATCATATCTTAACTAAGGACATAGACACCATTAAGCATCAAGGAAATCTGTCGAAGATGTCAGACTATTAAGACATATTGGGTTCCATTTTGAAAGATATTTGAATCCTTTACTTCATAAATTATTGGTTAGATTGATTATCAACAAATATGATATGCTCTGTTTCGTATGGGTTTTACAAATACAATACGTACATGATATGACCAATCAATGACGAAAAAATATAATAAAAGTTTATAAAAAAATCTCTTATATTTCCCAAACAGAACACAAAGTCGCACCAATACATAGATATGTTTTTACATTGGCGACTTTTACAAATTTGTTTGATGTCAAATTATTGTGTTCTTGGGTTAAAAGATGTATGTCATAAAGATAACTTAGACTGTTGGAAACAAACTATAAGGCAACCGGGTGTTTTACAGTTTGAAAGAAGCCAATCCACTGACATACTAAGACGATTGTTTCGTATAAGTATGATGGAATGTGTGAAAGAATGTATGATAACGTCTAATTGCACTGGTATTAATTATAGACATTTGTGGGTAATGTGTGACATACTTGGAGATACAACAGATCTGACTCCTGAAATGGACTGTGTTTACAGTGCAATAAAAACATGGGACAGGGTAAGTTTAATATTATAAGATATAAAGGTCATACTAAAAGAAGCCATGTCACAGTTAATTTTCAATGACTCAGAAGTGAATAGAATTCATTGGTTATTAATGAGTATTTCTTTTTCGAATATCATATTTTTTCCGTTTTTTTCCTCATCTCTTTTTTTTTCTTCCTTATCTCTTTTTTTTTCTTTTTTGTAAGCATTAGCTTCTGTGGTTGTCTTGGTTGTATTTCTTTTGATTTTCAATTGTAAGTGTTTGATTTTTTTTTAATTTTTGTATTTACTTTTCAAATTTAGACCAAACAGTACTACCTTGAAATACAATTCAAATTAAAAACCAATTGTTCAGAGAACCATTGAAGGTCTTTCCACCAGTTAAGACCTTTTTTTATATGAAAATATTAAAATTTGGTTTTAAATGTCAATTTTAGCGTCAAATGACAGCTTATTGAACACTGATTCCAAAAATATATGGTTTCTATACAAAAAGATCTAAATTAGGGAAATCATTTTTACTTCCGGTTTGAAATATGTTACTTCCGGTAATTTTTAATTGTTTATTTGACACTGATTTCAAACATATATGGTTCTATATACTTTTTCATTAATTTAGTACAAAATATAGCTACTTCCGGTTTACAAAAGGTCACTTCCGGTTGTCTTTTTCTAGATCACCTTACTTGCAACCTAATTTAAAAAGTCCCATGTCTTGATCATGTATTCATAAGAGGTAAAAGCAAAGGTCAAACTCTAGAACATTACATTTACCTATGACCTTGAGCTCAATTTCGAGGTCACCAACCAAGGACCTCAAATCAAAAGACTTTAGGCCTCTACTATATATTGTTAATGAGTTGTATTATCTTACAACTAATATTAGATATAAAAGGGGCAAAACTGGCATCAAATGTCTACGTACTCTTTCGACTAAAATTTACGTGTTACGACATGTCGCAACTAACAATTTAGTAAAAATAATTTGTCGATAAGTTATACGGCTTTTGAAAATAAGTGAAAATAAGCCAAAATCAAAATTTATAATATGACCTTGACCTTTGACCTTGACCTTATTTTCATTTTTTTGGACCAAGGATCTCAAATCAAAAGACCCTAGGTCTCTATCACTTATGGTTTACCAGTTAGAAATGCATATTCTTATATCAAACATAAAAGGGGGGATAACTCTCATATGGAATCTATATACGGCTTCGGTCAAAATAAAACAGAACATCCTGAGGATATAACGAGCAATTTGGAAAAATAAATTTGTCGGTTTCTTATACGGTTGCGAAGCCTTAGAGATAACAAGAAAAACAGTGTTCGGGGAGATAACTCTTATTTGGAAAAGTATTCGGTTAAGCAGAGTTGGTTTCAAAAGCGTGTAAACTGTTCGATATCATATTCCAAAAATCTAAGCGACATCTTGCGAAACTAAAAAACAGCGAAGGAAAAAAATAAGGCGGAAAAAAAAAATAATAATAATCAGAAGAAATCCAATAGGTCTTTCCACGAAAAAGTGGAAAGACCTAATAACTTCTTGCTTGAGAATTTGTTAAACAAGTCTCAAGGAAGAAAAAAAAAAACAAGCTACTAAAAAACCCAAACAAATTGACAAACGACAGTCACCAAACATTTCACAACCACTTTCAACTGTACAACTCAATTCCCAAAGAAGTCATATGAATTAAAGGGGATCCGTGGGGTTAACATATTTTGCTGTACATTCTTAATGCAATAAGCTTTCTGTTCTAAAGCGTGTTTCTTCAACTTCATTAGGCTGATGACATTGTTGAATATAAAAAAGTAAAAACCAAGAGTTCGTACTGTACACCTCAACTTTTTCCGAAAGTAAGGTGAAATAAAAATACATGTTTATGTAAGCGTCTAGAACACACAAATCATAAATCAAATTCATGATTAAGGGATACAGATAATTAAATTATTAAATGAAACTGGAACTTATAATGCAACATTTTTGTATTGCCAAGCACATGGGAAAAGGTACTTGATTCAGATACCCGGTAGTGCTAAGCCTGGTATGTCTGTGTCTAGCAATTAAAGGAATACGTTTGTGCGGTCATCAACACTTTTTTCGAGAATTTCCTGTTGTTTTGTATTCTTCTTAATGATTTTGATACATTTTTATTGGGAACAAAAACATTAGTTTAACAAACAGTATTAATATAAAATGCGTGTAAATTAAAAAAGCGATTAAACACATAGCAAATGTTTTCGAATCTTATATTTTATATGAAACAGGGTTTCTAATTCGAGATAACAATACACTATTGTGGTGGTTGCTATGAGCACCTTAACATATTTACACTATATATATGACACCGACCACTTTGCATATGCAATGAGCTTTGTCGTTGGCTAATAATTTTTGTGTTGAGACATTTTTGTACTTGCAAATGCCCGAAATAGGAGTTGCACCTAAAGTTGTCCGTTTGATAAACACAATTATAAACCTCAACGATATACGTGTTTGGAATCAGAGGAATACACTTCAGTATGTATTATATTTGAAAAAAAAAATACCGTCTGTTTCATGATTTTTTTGTAAATCGTTTCATATAACTAAAACAACAGGATCTACATATTAAGTTGATTTAATGCAAATGCGCATATTTTTGTTTTATTTTTTAAACTTTTAAAAATACAAACAAATCCAAAATGGAGTTTGAGGTTTTATGTTCTAAATACAGTGTAAAATGCCTGATCTGACACCCGAGTAAGCCAACATCTGCTTTAACCGACACGTTTTCAGGGTTCCAAAATATACCTATCATTGCAGAAAAAACCTGAGTATTCCGACACTCTGTTTTTTTTTTTCTGGTCCCTCGGTGTGTTTCATAACACAGATTAAACTGTATCAAGTACTTACTCTTAATAAAAAAAAGTCATTCAAACAGTATACATCACATACATTACATTTATCCGTTTGTATAGACTTGCACAACACTAGATACCTAAACTTCACACACACATTAATTTAATGCATGATATATTACCAATTTCCCCTTGTATTTTTCTAAATTCTAACATAGGATTAATGATAAATTGAATGATTTAACTTCTTATTTGTCATCATGTATATTACCGCAGGCCAATCGTGTATGGTTAACATGTTTCAGTCTGATATATAACTTCCTTAACAAATACTTAACATGCATGCACCCACTATGATTAAAATAATTTGACGAAGGTGTAATGGATAAATAAACTTAAATCGTCACTTCATACGTTTTGGGATAAACACGACAGCTTCGTTTATCAATTACGTTGTGTCAATAGGAGCGCCTTTTATGATTTGTATTAGTCAGGAACGATCATCATTATCTATTTTCAGCCAGGACGTGTAGGAACCAAGAAAGGGCTTTCAAATAGCCAAATCATAAAATTTTCAGGTTTTAAATTAAAGTCATGATAACGAAATACATGTCATCTTCGAATACATCCTCTTTAACTCACACTGTCAATTCACGTGATCTGTCTATGTTAATCCAAAGTTTATGAAAATATGAACATATTGTTTGATGAAGGATTAATTGACTGTTTCGTACTTTACTAAAGTCTAAGCACTATTTGCTATTTGGTTTCGGTTAATTTTCAACGCTACAGGACGCTTGAGTACCCGGAAAAAACGACCAATATTTGTCTAAGAAAAGAAAACTGCCAAACCTAGTCAATTATGATTAGAATCGAGCACAGCTGTTACGTACAGAGTTTGATCTCACGACTTCAGTGTATACAGGCTACTCATATCTATACTATTAAACGAGAAGACCTCATTTTGTGTGTCGCTTCTCTTCTTTCCACAATAAATTAATCATCATGCCTCTGTGTTCTTTAGGTAACATGCATAGTCGCATTTGTCATCCATTCTTATGATTATTCAGATTGAGTTATTTTGGGAGAAAAACAACAACATAAGTGTCCGGATATTGTGTCCGTTATCAGACTGACTTTTAGTCATAGATAAGACTTCCGGTTTTGAACATCACAAGAACAACCAATCGTATGATAGATTACAAAAAATAAATCAGCCAATCAAAGCATTCTCCATATCATGGTTTTTAGATCGCAAGAATCACAACTATTATACCTCCTTAGAGACAATTATGTGTTCGCGTTTATCCACCTGTAAACTACGATTATACTATTGTAATATACAGTGACTCTGTGTATTCTATCTACTTTTTTCTGAAATATTTACTATCTAAGGGGTCATACCAGTTGCATTTATATTGAAATAAGTAAAACATGTGGAAACAAGAATCACGGTAGTATACGGATGCCACATTGGCACTATCTTTTACTATGTTTAGTGGACCGTGAAATGGGGCAAAATCTCTAATTTGGCATTAAAATTAGAAAGATCATATCATAGGGAACGTATTTACTAAGTTTCGAGTTGGTTGCACTTCAACTTCATCAAAAACTAGCTACCTCGACAAAAACTTTAACATGAAGCGGGACAGGCGGACGGACGAACGAAAAGACGAACAGACTAGAAAACATTATTCCCATAAATGGGGCATACATATTTATTGTTGAAAGTGAAAGTAATGATTTGGCTAAAATGAAAGTAGGGTAGAGATTAGAGGGAGGCAGGACTTATTCGGGACATCGGGTGTTTTTAAGCTCGGGGTTTCGGGATTGATCTTTACGGGATGCGGGTATATTTTTTCTAAATTTCGGGATGTCGGGATATGAATTTCGTTAAAATACGCACCCCGGATTTCAGGATCAGGGCCACTCAGACCACCCATCAAATGAGCTTTAGTCATTTATACCAGATTCAAATCCTACCATTGTTATGTTAATTTGGTACACGAAAAATAATTGAATTTAACAGAAAGGAAACACATAACGGACTTTGGAAAAAAGGGAGAGGGCTTTTAATACCTTATATGAAATTCTCCAGTCATAATATCTTTTACAAAAATTCATCCTACAACAATTTACAAGCTTTTTATGCTCGCGATTTCGCGGGTGTGTTCTAGTAGTTATTTAGATTAAACAATTTAGAAAGGTCGCCCTCCAAAACACAAAATGAACTTAATATTATCTGTTTCTACAAAATCATAGACATCGTTATTCAACTATAAATAAATGACAATGAACATTATAGGGCATGGCAGGTCAGTGTGAATTCCATATGTGTAACAATGGAGAGAAATGTTATTTCGACGGTGAAAATCAGAAATGTGAACCTGCATGTAAGTAATATAACCTTCACGGTAATATCAAATTTATGGTTTTCATATTATGCTCATTAATAATGGAGTTAATGGAGTAAAATAAACGTGCTTGATTATTTTCCTATACACGGGCCTGTCATAGTGTTTTTCAGAGTGTATATCAGAAAAGATAGCTCCTATTATTTTTTGCCTTATCGATCCTAAATTGTATGTTATAAAAGTTGGGTACAACTTAAACACTCCTCTCCAGCATGTAACGAAAGTTTCACTTGTATTGAAAACCTTAAATATGAAAATTCAAGCGGATGATGTTATTTCATTTTCAAGAAGAACAGATCATGTATAGTCATGTAAAACACGTATTTAATAAGTTGTTCTGACATAAATGCATAAAGTGTAGTAAGAATGGAGGTGATTCATATATAAACGTCAAAGTGGAGGAAACATGTCTCAGTTCAAACTTAACAACTTAATTGTTTTTATAAAAATCAATAGATGTTCTATTTTAACCATAGTGTTGCGAGGAAGATTATTTTTAATCAAATTATAGGACGAACTATGTTAATTGTATCTTAAAATAGAAACTATGCAATGCTTTTATTGCTGTTCCTTTTATGAATTTATGTCAACATTATGATATAACTTTAAACTTGTTTACATTTTTTTATCTGTATCTGTATATGTAGTTTGCGTTGACAGTCCATATGCCATCAATGCAGTCAGTGCTGAGAGATTTGGTATATATAGAAATATTGGAGCTGCAGTTAAATTCAAATGTAAACATGGTTATACACTGAAGGGACGACCATACTCAGAATGTCAATCTACAGGGCAATGGGAGAACTTGTTTTCGTGTGTGATTAAAGGTATTTGTTTAGGTCCAAATGCTATTTATTGGGTAAAATAAATGGGATAAATTCCTTTATATGTCTGAGATTTAAATGTAGGTAATATGAGGGGAATTGACAATTTGAATAATAATCAACAAAGCATGAATACCATAATTGTTGTAGCATGTGTCATGCAGTTACAAATTTGACATAGTAAAATAATAAGACGCAGATTGAATAAACCTATCGTTTTGTTAAAAGGTAAATACTCATGCAAAAAAACAAAGACATCAATAAGATTTTTTGCATGCTGAATCTTAAAAAAGTGATAGATTCCTAGCTGTCTGAAATCATACTTTTACTTTTTTGCACATGCATTGTTGCAGATGGTTGGGACTACGGTTTGCTGTGTGTTTAATGGAAACATTGTAGTCTATTGAATTGACTGACAGCGTCATGGTAATATAGCATTTTCGACCAAAACGAAAACAGTATACACAACTTGTTGCGAGTTGACAATTGCAATGTGTTACAAATGTACAGTGTATAACACGAACAGATAATTCATCTACAAACCTCGTTTCTTGGTTCTAAAAATAGGATACTAACTTATGAATTTTTCCGTATGCAACAATTTGCCAGAATTATCTTCTTGTACTGAGTCATAATATGATTTTTTCTTTGACAGAAACATGTTCTAATGGATGGAACTTGGCTTATAACAAATGCTTTCTCATTGTATATGAAAAGGTTATATGGCAAGACGCTGTGGTATGTTTCTTTTATTATCTCCGGATGCTAGATTTGAAGACCTATCGATGGCCCTCAGCTGTTATCAACCCTTTGGTCGGGTTATCTCGTTGACAAATTCCCCATTTCCGTTATCAATTCAAACAATATATGTATCGTCGATGATCTCATTCTTAAATAGGTTTGTCTATGTTCATGATTTTAACGTAACCATAAGCGAAAAAAGAAAAACAATGTTTAAATTCAAGTTAGAAGTATATATGAATTCAGTGGTCACCAAACAAAGCTGGACATGACCCAAAAGTATATAAAAAACACATTTTGCACACTTTAAACCCAAAGGTTTTTAAATTTCTAGTTACCCTTTTTTAAATAAAATATAGATTCCACCACTGCATCAAGTGTATTCGGATAGTTCTCCACTGAAGACAGTTAATCGATCTTTAAACTTAAACGCACGTTTTATATATTGAATTTAATAGTAAGGATCGGAGAAATATTTGTATACATGAGATAAGAAACTAAATCTGTTGATCTAATGATTTTATGACGATATTTAAACAAGCTTATCATTATTTCTAAAGATTTACTGAGACATGTTTCATATATTTATAAATAAGACGTGATTATGCATTGTCGACTTTTCATGAGTTGAAAATTCAAAAGATATCATGAAAAGTTGACGTTAGAATTGAAATTATGACAACATTTACTTATAGCAGTAATTGTAATGGTCATAAGAACAATGTGTTCAAAATTGGTTTGGAAATGTGACAATAGCTAAACAAATAGAGAACATATGGTTCTGAATACTCGTACGTTAATGACCGTAAATTATCATTTAACGCACTCGCTGCTCTTTTGTCTGTTATTACTTTTGATACCAGTAATGGTTTTAATCATTGCACACTGTACCTACATAGTAATGGGACATGGCTAAAACGGTCACTAACTTAGTTTTAAATTAACCATTATAATGCGTTTGACAGAAATAATGGGCTTGAGGCAACTCACTAGAGATACCATTCGTCTCAACTCGGCCGACTCCGTACCCTCATCTAACATTCGTCTCAACTCGGCCGATTCCGTACCCTCATCTAACATTCGTCTCAACTCGGCCGATTCTGTACCCTCATCTAACGGATATAAGAAGAGTAGCTGATTCTACCGAGGATTGCCGGTGGAAAGTGGCGGATTCGACCAAGGATTGCCGAATGTAAAGATACAAGTTGCATTCTTTAAGCTTAATATACCAGTAGAATATGTTATATTTATCTTAACCGAATGTGTCCAACTTTCGAATTTGACATGATGATAGTTCGTGAAACAGATTAGCCGAAGACACATGTATATCAAGAGACGTGTACTCTGTCTACACACTACTTTTTTATATTTACCCTTTGAGTTTCAAAGATTTCATCGTGTTTCCTTATTGCTTACATTTCACGCTTGTCCCTTTGCAGAAGATTTGAACATAATGAACATTATGTAATTACTGTCTCTGTAATCTCATTGTATGAGTTAAGGAACAATAGAAAGTTGGAAAATATTTGAATAGTCTGCATTTTATTGTTGTAGACTAAATGTAAAGAATATGGTGGACATTTGTCAAAGGTTGAGAATGAGTTAGAAGACTTTTGGTTAATATCTCAAATAACAGGTACATCATCTTTTAACAGAATTATAAAAATTTACCTTTAGTAAGCAAGCAATTATCCCTTTCAAATAGACAAATTACGTCAATATTTCTGTGTACTAGTATGTAAAATCGTTTTTCTTATAAGTATTGAAGGCTTCTTTTAGTAATTTCATTGGGTTCTAAAAGCGTTGACCCTGCTGTATATAAAATGTTCTTCGGTCAACGATTTTACACCCTAATGAATTAATAAAAAAAAAAGAATCATTCAATTCCTTAATTGTCTCCATGATTTGAATTTGTGATATATCTAAACATCCACTAAAATCTCAAAATGGCATACATTACACATTCTGTTTTGGTGAAGCATTTTAACAACGATATACAGATGGCTTTGAAACATGTTATAGGATTGACAAACAGTTGCAAACATAAATAACAGCCTTTCAATGCACTATATTTTTCTTAAGTCCAAGTGACTGTTCTTATATTCAAAGTAAGCAATTAGCCGTTTCAAAATCTAAAGGACTATGGGTAATTTCATTGTTCGTACCTAAAAAATGAAAATAACGTCACGACATTGGTTGAATTTCCATTGTTTTGGACGTTTTCAACCAATCACGACGTTTCGGTGTACATTTTTGAAAATATTACCCAGAATGCAATAGATTCTGAAACGGCCAATTGTGCATTATATATCTAGACGAATATTGCCTTGTTTACTTTATTATGATATGCAACTTTCGAAAACGGATATGCATATTATTTTGTAAAATCAAAGGTTTAATAAAAAAAAAACAACATTGATTTAGTCCCGTTTTTACTTAAACCAGCATTTTCAAACTTTTTTCAGAAAGTGTATGGATTGGATTAAATGATATTGAAAATGATGGCCAATGGCGATGGATTTCAGACAGTTCCGGACCTAACTATACAAACTGGTTACCGGCTGAACCAAACGGTGGCCCAGATGAAAACTGTGCTAATTACTGTAAAGACTTTTGTAGCAAGACATTTTATGGTTGGAATGATACAAGATGCAAAATGCTGCTAGGATATGTATGCGAACGTCATTCTGATTGAGTGTTCGTTTGTTCACGTCCTTTAAACAATAGTTCATGTTATACAAGGAGAGACATTTGACAAAAAAAAAAAACATGCGTGGCCGTATTTAGAAACTTAATATTATGGTTTTTTTCAGGACGATCGTTTCAATATTCTGTGTCATCGTATAAGACAGTTTCAAAATAAGACGAATGATAATTCATCATCTAGATCAATACCATAAATCGAAATTAGCGCTTAATAAATTTTGGGTAGCCGATGCGCTAACCTTATTCTTCTGTTTGTAGATCCAAAAAAATTCAAGCCAAAAATGTAACGCACAATATATGTAACTGACCTGAAATGACTAATAAAATCAAACACAAATAATCTTTTTCTGAAAGGGGGTTTGGAATTTCATGTCCTTGTTATGTCTCTTATGGTTAACATTGAAAACGTTCGTGTTTCAAGGGTGCATTTAAAGTGTATGAATATTCTATCACTATAGGTGTTTTTCAAAGGTTTCAATATTTCTTCCGTTTAACTAAACCGGAAGAATTGACACAATTTGACAAAATCAAATGCTACACTTCATCAACCAACCATATTCCTTACATGCCATAGCCATTCCTGATTAAAATGATGGAAACGGTTGGTAGAACCTAATTTCAAAGCTAGAAAAAACGGCCCACTTGTATGCCAGTTACGTTGACAAGATTGAGTAAGCAATCAATTAACACCTGTTTGTGAATTTAAAAAATGGAAAAACCATTATTATTTTGTGTATGTTAACTATGTCTGGTATTTTTCATCGGCCATTTTATTTTCATTTATTCCTATAAATGTGGATCTTCGATAAACTGATATAGTTTATCACAGATAAAGTGTTCTATCACATGTTGTGATTTGTCAAATGTAGATTTCACCTGCCTTCTACAAATATATGAGTAGTATTGGTCGGCGTGCTATTAATGAGTGACAGACAACCTTTACTTCTCTGTTAGCCCATCATTAACATAAAAAGAATACGATGTTTCTTTCTCGTGCGATCAAGGCAGAGGACAGGCAATTTTATAGTTATGGCGAAAATGTCGATTGTCTGAAAAGGAGGTGTATGCAAATTACGATCTTTTTATAAGATATGTTGACAATCACTTATCGTGCGCACTTTGAATTCATTAGAATGTGCTGTATATATACATCATCTTGTTTCACAAAATATACAGGTTTACTGATAAAATTAATTTAAAACCTAGAATTTGACTTTGTATTTCAACTATATATCACCAAAAATACAAACTAAAATTTTTTTTGTATAACATTTATAAGTCATGGTTTCCTGAAATATATAACTGTTTTAAAATATAAGACGAAACCCTATGCACAATGTGTTATATTTTAGCCATGTCGGTCTTGTTAGTTGAAAGTGTTGTCATTGGACACATTTTTCAAGGTATAAACCCAAATAATGATTGTGGAAAATTTTGGTTAAAAAAGGCCCAGTACTTCAAAGGAGAAATTATGTCAACAAAATAATGTTGTCGACGGACCACGGCCGCTAAGTGATGAGAAAAGTTCATCCTGCAAAATTTTGAAAATCATTGATGATCAATGAATTGAATATATCTAGTCTTTCCCGATTTTGCCTTTTTTATTGATAAGTTTTTTAAGTTTTGTTGATAAAACTAAGATTTTAAAGTTTACTGGCCTCGAGCAAAACTGCAGAGATTTTAAAGTTAATGCGCATCTGATTCAGAAAACAAACCATTGGTACCGTAAGTGTTGGTACTACTACTGATTACATACCTCTACTGGTGAATTGATAGTCCACAAAGAATGAACAGTTCACTTACCAGTATTTCTTTTGCGGTGGTCAGATTATTTAATATGTAAAATATAGTATGCGAATACACGTCCGTTGTATTGGTGGTAAGCAGATATTACAGTCTTGTTTTACTTTGTAAATGAACAAGAGTTATATCGCTTTGTACGCAGTATTATCTTTGTATGTTCATGCTGAAAAAAATCTTTAAACTGAGCACATCACTTTTATGTATTAAATGTATAAAAAAAAACGGTTGAGTTAACGGTTTAATTTTACTAAGACAACTATATATATCTTGCTGTGAAATATACTTGTGTTTTGTTTTGTGGTTTTTCTTTTTGTATACATCATATGTCATCAAATAACTTATAAAATGCCTATAAAATAAAAGACAAAACAGAATCAGTTTGCGGTAGTAATTATTTTAATGAAATATATTTGCCCTGAGCTGAACTGTTCAGGCTAATGGATGAACAAGGGATAAACTTGTTGATTTGAACTTTTATGAAGTATACATAGATTAAAAGCACATTGACACATAATTTGGCAAATTAACATAGTTGGTCAGCATTAGCAATGTTAAAAAGTGAATTCAAAGATAAACAATGAACCATCATGGAGTTGTGTATTATTTCATATGGACGAAATTTACAAAAGATTCCATTTAATCATCAATACAAAATTGTAAACATGATTGTTGATGTATTCTATCAGAACTCTCAATTTGTCAACAATAAAAATTTTCAAAAAATATTGAACATTATCATTGATTTTATAATAAAAAGAAGATGATATGCTGTATATGTGTGGTGATTAGTGCATTGGTTTTTACGCTGAAAGGTTTGTTAACCGATTGAAGGTTTCAAATTAGCTTATCATAACATTATCGTTGTAAGCATTTTAATTTTTAATTTTTGTTATGAAAGGATAAATTATTCTCAAGAATTCGATTTAAATAAAGTGTATGAGGAATACCGTTACTTTAAATAAAACATAAATGTCCTATCAAGAATTTTGTTCATATGAATAATTGACATAATTTATTCAGTACCTTTCAATGTTATGATCTAGCATAACGATGTGCAGCTTTAAAAATAATTATATTATACTAAAATGTAAAATGGAAAATAATTTTTAAAAAAATAATTGTTTCAAAAAAGTACATCTATAAAACTGAAATAATTTGCAAGCATGAAGGAGATTTCTGTTTTGTTATTTAATATCGCGTAACAATGTGTGCTATTTGACAAATTGTACCAAAATGTACAACAAGTTTTGGTACTAAAATAGATGTCTATACCAATTCAAGATTATCATAGTTGTTTTTCATTCGATTGAAATGTTTGAGTTTCCGATTTTGTTATTTCATAGTTAACAGTTAGTTTTAGTTGTGTTGGGAATAACTAATCATCACGTTCATTTGGTAGATTTTATTTTGGATCAACGAGATTTACACGATATATTTGGTTTGCAGTTTGATCAGAAGAAAAACCGGAAAAGCTAAATTATACAATTAATTATCTTATTACTACTACAATTAGATATTTATTAGTATTATAATTTTCACTGTTATTAAAATAAGTTAGATAAGTCATACAAATCTTATCTTGAATTTCATCCAAATTCTTTCTTAATTTTCGGAACACGTTGTAGAAATTCAAATGTGACGTCACTTTGGGCGTTGCGATGGCTTTGGCTAACACGGCTGTGATTTTGTAATGTATTCGTTTTTATTCTACAGCTAGTCACCACTTCAGTGCATCATGTATAGCTCTTTTTTAGTCATTTTATTAAATGTATTGTTTGCAAAACTATGTAGTATTCTTGATAATTATGATGTTTTTGTCTCAGTCGGATAACACTGGCCGTATTCACTACTGGACGAAATAACAACTGTCCATACCAGTAACAGTCGTTCTAAGACTGTAATTGTTTGTTTAAGTTGTAACAGTTATAAAATTTTACTGTTTCAGTTATTTTTTGACTGTCCAACCTTTAAAGTGTTTGTCTTCAACATAAATCGACTGCAACAACGCTAGAAATAGCTGTCACAAACATTAAAGGACTGATACAACTAATTTCAAGTTGTAACAGTTGGTTTACAACTGTCCCAACTCGTAAAACGTTGTAACAGTCATAAATAAACTGTTAAAACGCCGAAAATGTTGTCACAGATATAATACGACTGCTGCAACCTTTTGAAAGTTGTTACAGTTATTTAATAACTGCCCCAACACGCAAAACGTTGAAAAAGTCGTAAATAAACTGTTTTAACGTCCAAAGGGTTGTTACAGTTAAAATATGATTGCTACAACCATTAACTTATAAGTGTCACAACTTTCAAATATTGGTAGTCATTTTATAGAATTAAAAGTCACGGATACCAAATTTCTATCTGACAGTCCGGGATAGGTTAAATCATTTTAAATACAATTACATGTACATCGTATGCAATTTGTTAAAAAGGTTGTTATAAAAAAAGACACATCTGCCACACTTAATTAAATGCATTAGTATAAATAGAAACTGATTGTAAAAACAAAAAACATATTGAAATATCTGCCGCTGAAAAATGTGGGATTCCCCGCTTATCTTATAAATGTTGTAAATTTATAACTCAATTGACACGAATTTAACATAACCATTCTTATAAATCTGAGGGCCGAATGCCGTTTATCAAAATTAAACTGACTATGTAATTAATAATCATCAAAACATAAGAACAAATAAAATATTTTTTTAAATTTGACACAGTAACACAATGAGAGGCCGATTGAAATTCTAATAACTGTCTTTTTGTTAAAAGGGGATTAACTATGTTAATATTACAAAGACATAAGTATCTTTTTTGTATTACAAAAAAGTGAGAGGTTCCTAACTGTTTAAATCAAACTCACACTTTTATTAGTTTGCACATGCATAGCTGCTGATGGTTGGAACTATATATGTTTGTTTCTTGTTTTAATGGAAGTATTGAAATCTACAGAACATTTCTTTAGCCTAGGACAATTATAACGCGTAAAAGAGAAGCAAAATAACAATTAAATGTATAAACTCATAACTATCAAAACGAAAACAGTATACAAAAACACTTCACAGTTAAAAATATGTTACAGTGTGTACCATTAATTAATAATTACGTAGAAATCTCGTTTATTGGTGTTTTTTTTTTAATTATATTATATTTATATTGATAATTTAGCAATAATTCGGATAATCAAGAATATACCCTTACTATCTTTTATCTTTATATTCTAAATCGAGTTATCTACTTTTTTCAGGAACATGTTCTGATGGATGGAACTGTGTTTCTAAAAAATATTTTATGATTGTGTATGAAAAGGTTGTATGGCAAGAAGCTGTGGTATGTTACTTTAATCGGAACTGACGTATCCATAGAAAAAAGTGTTTATCATCGATCATCTACTCCTTGAATTTGTTCGTCTATATTTATCCTTTTCAATGTGCGAAATATTCAGATAATTAATTCAAAGTTAATGGTGTGTGTGAAATATAAGTAAATACTATGAAGGCAACAGTAGTATACCGCTGTTCAAAACTCCATGGACAAAAAACAAAATTTCGGGTAACAAACTAAAACGGAAGGAAACGCATTAAATATAAGAGGATAACAACGACACAACATTAAAATGTAACACACACAGAAACGGACTAAGCATTAGACAAAATCCTATGAGAATAACAAATATAACATCAAAACCAAATACATGAATTTGGGATAGATAAGTATCGTGACACGTCTTATAGTAATGTGAATTCACACTCAAAAATAAGAGAAAACAAACGACACAACGGAAACACAACGTTAAAATGTAACACACACAAAAACGAACTATAATATAACAATGGCCAAACAACAAAGGGAAAAATGGTGGATTGAACCTGGTTTTGTGGCATGCCAAACCTTCCTCTTTTATCGTCATGTGAAATATAATTTTAACCGTAAAAAATATAATTGTAACCGTAAAAACTTTTCATTTTTTAGTTGTCCTTGTTGAAAAAAATAAAATTCCATTCATCTAAAGCGCGAGGCCTTTCGTGTATTGAAATGAAATTTTTGGGATTTGAAATTGAACTATTGGAATCTGTTTATCTGACGAATTCATGACGATATCTGAACAATCTTATGAAATATTTTCAGAAAGTTGTGTCTTAGACATGTATATAGTCATTTTTCTTCATGACGTGAACGTTAAGGAACAAAATAAAGTTGTAAAATCTCTATTTAAGCTGCATGTGTATTGTTATAGACTAAATGTAATGAATACGGTGGACAATTGGCAAAAGTTGAGAATGAGTTAGAAGACTCATGGCTGATTTCACAATTAACAGGTACAACCTTTGAAACCATCTCGAACTTGAATTCGTAATATACATGTATAAACCACTAGAATAAAGAAAAAACATGATCGACACATTCTATAAGTAATTCAGATAGAAATGAAATTAAACCGTTTTATATGGTTGACAAAAAGTGCAAACATGTATAATACACTATGCATACTTACAACTGCAAAGAAAACATTGATTAATTGTTTATCTAGACCAAGATACCGTGTTTACTTTATGATTCTACGCAACTTTCGGAAACAAAAAATGCAAACATGTATAATACACTATGCTATTCTTACAACTTCAAAGAAAACATTGGTAAATTGTATATTTAGACCAATATACATTGTTAATGATGCTACGCAACTTTCGAAAACGGATCCGCATATTAATCCATGAACATGATGAAAGCACAGGTATATTAAAACAAAGAGCATATCACTATGGTTTAAAGGTGATGGATTTCAGATAGTTCACCCATTAACTACACAAACTGGTTACCTACAGAACCAAACGGTGGAACAGAGGAAAACTGTGTTAATTACTGTAAAAGCTATTGTAGAGAGACATTTTATGGTTGGAATGATACAAGATGCAAAATGCTGCTAGGATATGTATGCGAACGCCATTCTAATTAAGTGTTCGTCTGTTGGCGTCATTTAAACAATGATTTATTCAACATGTTCAATACAAGGAGAGACATTTGACCAGAAAAAACCTGTGTGTCCGTATTTTTCAGGACGATCGTTTCAATATCATATATCTTCAGAATAGACAGTTACAACATAATACGACTGATAAGTCATCATCTAGTTCATTGCCATAAATCGAAATTAGCGCTTTAAAATACCGGGTATCCGATGCGCTATTCTTATTCTTCCGTTTGTAGACCCAAAACAGAAAAAAAAAAATATAACGCATAATATATGTTTGATTAACATGTTTGTGTTACTTGCCTGAAATGGCTGATAAAATCAATACACATAATCTTTTTCTGATAGGCTTTGAAATTTCATGTCTCTGTAATGTCTAATATGGTTAACATTGAATACATTCGTGTTTCAAGTGTGCATTTAGATAATTTTTTCAAGTGTTTGGATATTCCATCACTATACGGGTTTTAAAAAGTGTTCAATATTTCTAACGTTTAATAAACCCGGAGGAATTGAGAAATTTGACAAAATCAACTATTACACTTGATCAACCAACCATATTCCTGACATGGCACATCAATTCCAGATGTAAATGATGAAAACGGTTGGTAAAACCTAATGTTAAAGCTAGAAAACGTCCCACTGGTATGCCAGTTGTGTATAGTCATATTACATTGACAAGATTGAGTAAGCGAACAAATAACACCTGTTCGTAAATTTAAAAAAATGACAAAACCATCTTAATTTGCGTATGTTAATTTTGTTTGGTATTTTATATTGGCCATATTATTTTCATTCATTCGTTTAAATTTGGATCTTCGATAAATAACCGTTTTTTTTTAAATATAAGACATAACTTGCAATTTACAATGTGTTATATTTTTAGCCATGGCGGCCTTGTTAGTTGGTAGGTGTTGTCATCGGGAATCCTTTTCAAGGTACATACCAAACAAATGATTTAGGCAAATCTTGATTAAAATGCCCCATAATTTCAGAAGAGAAATTATTTAAACAAAATAATGATCTTTACGGACGACGGACGCCAAGTGATGAGAAAAGTTAATTCTACAAACTTTTGTAATTTTTTTATGATCAATGAATCGAATGAATCGAATGTATCTCAAATTTCCAAATCTCTGATTCCTTTACTGGTATTGAACTTTTTGTTAAAAAGTTTTTTTTGTTGTTGATAAGATTAAGATTTTCAAGTTTATTGACCTCCAGCAAAGCTGCAGAGATTTCAAAATTAATGCTCATCTGATTCAGATAAAAAAAAACATTGGTACCGTAAGTACAGATTCCTTACCTCTTCTGCTGATAGTCCTCTGAGAATGGACAGTCCACTAACCAGTACTTCTTTTGTGGTAGTCATCTTATTTAACATGTAAAATATAATATGCGTATACACGTCCGTTGTGCTGGTGGTATGCCGATATAACAGTCTGTTTTACTTTGTAAATAAAAAAGAGTTAAATCGCTTTGTACGCAGTTTTATCTTTATATCTTCATGCTGAATAAAAATCTTTAAACTGAACTCATCACTTTAATGTATCAAATACATAAAAAAAAAGGTTACATTAACGGTTTCATTTCACTAAGAAAGATATATATATGCTGTATTCTGGTATGTTTGTGCGATTGGCCACTCACCGCAACCACTATGCGTATCCAAGATGACTGATGTGCTAAGTTGAAACGACCTTTCCAGTTTTTTCTACCTTAATTAACGTTCTCTGTAACGAAATTCTTGTGGTACAATATCGGGTCCATGTACGGAAATAGACATAGGATAAAAATTGAGGTTGTATGAAATTATGTTCACAAAATATCACGATGTGAAATATCGTTGTGTTTTTTTTTTCTATTCCTGTTGTTCTTTTTCTTTTAATATTAATCACATGTCATAAAAAAATTGTCAAGCATTCGATTTAAGTAAAGTCACACAGTTTAGAAGGAATATCGTTATTGTGAATAAACATTTCATCAATGTCATATCAAGAATTTTTTTCAAATAAAAATATAAAGAAATTGACATAAATCACTTAATATCGTTATATGTAATGAGCTAGCATTATGGTGTGCAGCTGAATTATTTTATATTCAAATGTGAAAGGGGGATTATTTTTTTTTAAATGATTGTCTGAAAACAAATTACATCGTTTAACTGAAATGATTTGCAAGCATGAAGGATATTTCTGTTCTGTTGAATAATATTGCCTAATATTGCATACCAATGTGTAACAAAATGTAACAATATTGTACATGAAGTTTTGGTACACAAGAAAATATATGTATCAATTCCGGAATATAACACTTTGTTAGTTGTTTTTCATTCGTTTGAAATGTTTGAATTTTCGAATTATATATTTCATGATGAACAGTTAGTTTTACTTTCTTCTTTTGTTTTGGTTTTTGTTTTGATTTTCTTTAATGTCTCTTAACATCACAAAATTAAAGACAAATGAACAGTATTGGATTCTATTTTAAAAGAGACTTAAATAATTTACTTCATAAATTATTAGTAAGATTGTTTTATGGACAATGAAAATGATATCACGAATCAATGAGAAAAAAGAAACAATAAAGTTTTCCAAAAAATCAATTATGTTTTTTTAAAAGAACAGACAGTCACATCGAAGCTTGTTATTTACGCCTCCTGGATTTTAATAAATAGTATGAAGAATTTTTCATACATACACATGTATTTGATGTCGATATCTGGCTGGCTTGGATTAACAAATGTATGCCATAAAGATAACTTATATTGTTGGAAACAAAGTATAAGGCAAGTGGGTGTTATACAGTTTGAGAGATGCCAATGATATACTTCGACGATTGATTGGTATAAGTATGCTAGAATGTGTGAAAGAATGTATGATAACGTCACACTGTACTGGTATTAATTATAGACAGCTGTGGTTGATGTGTGATATACTTGGGGATTTAAAAGATCTAACTTATGAGATAAACTGTGTCTACAGTGCAATCAAAACATGGAATAAGGTAAGCATTTATAATTTCAGAAACCTATATATTCGTTTTTGTTTTGTTTTGTTATTTACTCTGCATAACTAATTTAGTAGGTTGATAAACAGAACTGTTTACACAAAAGATGAAATTGAATACAAATGAATTAAGAACAAGATTCAATAAGAGGCTAACAAGTTTTATCAAATATGAAACTTGGTCATTGATTCAAGTTCAGTAAATATTTTTTTTTTGGTCGTTCTGAACGTGACGGTAATAGAAATAAATGAAGCAGAACTGGAAATTTTATTTTTCATTCTTCTAGATAACCTTTTACCAAAGTATATGTACATGATGGATCTGATGATTGTTAAAAATGCAATAAAATCTTCAAAGACAATTACAATTTCAAAGTCCCTCATCAAATGGTAAATAAAAACCTCAAATACATCAGCAGTGGGTATCTTCTCAAACATTCCATCGCCTTAGTTTGTTTTAGTTGTTCATGCCTTGAGCTGTATACAATTGTTTCGTTCTTTTCCTTTTCATATTTTGGCATTCGTTATCCTACAACATATTATCATGCCATGAACGATCGTGAATGTGTATTGTAGTGGAAATATGGTATTTTATTACTCGTTAGTTACAGTTCGCACTTTTTTCGTTAATAGACCGATTCAACATTAAAAGAGGGACGAAAGATACCAAAGGGAGAGTCAAACTCATTAATCAAAAATAAACTGACAACGCCATGACTAAAAATGTAAAATACAAACAGAGAAACAATAGTACACATAATACAACATAGACAACTAAAGAATAAACAACACGAACCCCACCAAAAACTAGGGGTGATCTCTGGTGTTCCGAAAGGGTAAGCAGATCCGGCTCCACATGTGACACCCGTCGTGTTGCTTATGTGATAACATGATATGTTTCTTTCTGAGTTACTGTTTATTCAGAAATTATTGCGTTCATTTATTATTTCGATTTTGTCATTTAAGACTAAAATACGATTCAGTTTTTGCGATATTTGGAATAATCCTGTTTAATTCATATAACTACAGAAATTTCAAACTACGAGTGTACTTCATTGCGATTAAAAATGTAACCCTGTCGCTTTTTTCGCAAAACGTTCTGAATTTACAGTATCGTACAATTATGTGACTTTAAAAAGGCTGTTGATATAATAAGCGGTTCTAGTATTTCTTTTTGTAAAGTATGTAAAATCATCTCGTTACAATAATGATATAAACAGTGAAATTTTTGGTACCTTTTGTTGATAACATAATTATATTTTCTTAAAATCATCTGATTCATAAACAATTTAATCTAAGTAGTATATAGTAAACATGTTCATGCTAGAAATTAATCAATTTAACGTCTATCGCTAGACGTTTGGGATAGTTAATGGGCTGTGTCGCGGGATTTAACTGTTTTCCAGAAAGACTGAAATAAAAAATGCATACAATTTTAACACTTGACGGATCATAAAGTGGCCTGGAAATCTTGTTTTTAATCTGAGGGTTAAACTTTAATGATTATTATATTAGTTATAAAAATACCGCATCATAAAGTTGAAGTTATTGTTTTTTTATAAAACTTTACCGATAAATTCTAAATTAAAATATGGCGGAATTAAATCGATCGATCTGAATTATCTTTTTTTGTGTTTAGGTCACTAACTTAATGTATGTATGACACAAATGAGTGTGTACTATGAGAGTATTGAATATAAATCAAAATAAAAAATATCCGTTGGATATCAGCACAAAATAAAGACAATATTCTTCCGTTTTTGAAACTGGATATCAACTCTTGACAATAATCAGTATTATGTACGATATATATAACCGTCTCCACTACGTATTGATATACATACCTACTGCGTTCATGTATATGTATTACAATCAATTATGCATGTGAGGATTTTATTTGTCAGTATTTGCATCACAATTGGATGATTGACTTGATACATAATGCTCATTAGATCTATATCTTGCTGACCTCATAACCAGGTTCTTTCACAGAGGGGAAACGATTGAAATGAACACTACATACTACGGTTACCAATGCGATGTGTCAACATAAAATAATTGCAAGAGATGTAGTTCCATATAGTAACTATCAATTACACAAATGTATGCTTTGTACCATTAGTTTTTGGACTGTTACGAACATGCTTTAGCTTCTGGTATTTAAAAAAAGTTGGGTTTATCAGAAATTCAACGGAATTACAATTAATGAAATGAAATAAATATTAAAACATTCAACTCTGAAAAACACTGAGAAATCACCATTTGTCTGACACTTTTCTATATATTATAAATAGTTACTGGATTTATCCTATCTTATTGATATATCTATTTTGTATTCCATTAATTTACTGTTTTTACATTTTCTCTGGGTTTCGGTGTCCCAGTGGTCTAAAAAGTCGAAATACTGTATCACTAGCATGTTGGTTTTCCCATCGAAGGATATTTGTTCTCTCCGGGCATTCAAGTTTCCTCCACTTACAAATACTGACGACGCAATAGCACAATATACCATAGGAGCTTTACACACCGTTCGATCATTTAATAAATCATCGTGACTTTCACTCCGCATCATAAATAATAATGACTATCCTTTTCTGGGGAGTTTAGTAATTTTGAGTTATTTATTTTTACAGAGCATGGCAGGGGAGTGTAAAAATCATACCTGTAAAGATGGAGAAAAATGTGTTTCCGACGGTGAAAATTGGAAATGTGAACCTGCATGTAAGTTTCGTAACATCCTGCAAACATGAACACAAAACTTATGTATATTATACAAATGCATGATGATTTTTAAACTTCCACGCTCCTGTTTATTTACACTGGCTGGTCAGATCGTGTATGCGTCGAAGTATACAGAACAAGATATAGTTCTAATTTATTTTTTGGCATTATTTTTTAGTATTAAAGACAGACACAACATTCAACATCTCCAGCATGTCACGAAAGTTTCATTAGTTTTCAAAAACCTAAAATACGTGTTTAATGGCGAACTTGTGAACAATCATAAAGTAGTATTTTTTTAAAAATGAAATCAGAACAGAACTTTGACATGTGGAAAGCACTGACTCGATTTGTTTTAATTTTTTTTTGAATAATAGAAATTTGGTTGAAAAAGCAACGGTAGTATACATCTGTTCATAAGTCATAAAAAGATTGATAGACCTTATCCTGGTTACAAACTGGAACCGATGAAAACACAGCAACTAAAACATATCTATGATTATAATTATGAATGTATGATATTGTATTAAACATTTAAAACATGTATTTTCATGTCCTAATTAAGGTCGATCAATTCCTCTGAAAAGGCATTTGATGATACTCAGAGGTGATATTGGAAAGAATGTGGTATAAAGGTATCATTATGAATTAATAATGAAAAGAATTTGATTTTCCAGAAAAAAAGAAAAGAGAATAGAAAGTCCATGTTATTCTTGTTTTCTTCCCGTACTTAAGTTATTGACCGTAATGGAACATCCATTCCACAGATGATTTCAGATATATTCCTTGTATTGTTTCTACAATCCCCCTTTTTTGAAGAATGTTATTTAATGACCTAGACAATTTATCGGGTCTGTAATAACATGAGCAACACGACGTGTGCAACATGTTTAGCAGGATCTGTTCACCCTTCCGGAGCACCTTAGATCGCCCCTAGTTTTTGGTAGGGTTTCGTGTTGCAAAGTCCTTAACTTCTATGTTGTGTCTTGTGTACTATTATTGTCTGTTTATATTTTCTTTTATAGCCATACAAAACCCTAAAACTTAAGATACTGTTGTCGTTTAAAAGTAAGCCAAAAGTATGTTGTCCTTTAAATATTCCCTTTCAAACAAGTAAATTTTAACCAAGCCTAACACGTTAATGGGGTGGTAATCTGTATCATGTCGAACAGAATAACATGCCATAACTAATTTGGTGACCAATCTTGTATGCGATAAATATGTTAATTATTTTTATTGATTTATCCCAAAACTAACCCTTGCACCAATATAGAGATCTCCGCGTGGCAGATTGAGCCATATCATAGGATGGGACGAACTTAATATACTGGTACACACAATTAAGCTTCGTGCAATGCTTTTAATACTCTTTTATTTTATGCACCTGTTACAATTGTGGTATAGGTATACCAATGTTTATACTATATTTTATAATATATTATTCAGTTTGTGTAGACAGCCCGCATTCTCCCAATGCAGTCAGTGATGAGAGGTTTGGACCATATAGAAATATTGGAGCTGCAATCAAACTCAAATGTGAACATAATTATGAAATGAATGGAAAACCATACTCAGAATGTCTGCCTTCAATGCAATGGGAAAACTGGTTTTCATGCGTTGAGAAACGTAAGATTAAAATGTTATGTGTGGAGAAAGATAAAATTGTAATGTTATATGTGAAAAAGTTAATTTTGTTATTAAAATATTTTCAAAGTTAAGTATTTGAAATCAGACTCATACGCCTATACAACGAAACAATAAATACAGAAAATTTAAAAATTAAGTAGTGCCATAAACATTGAAAGTACCTAAATTGTCTGAACCAATACAACAATACACTTCTTGTGAACACGAAGTAATGTTGAATGTTGTACTAAGGTGTTAACTTGTGTTTTAGGGGAAGTTTGTGGTTTAAAAAGGCATGACAGAGCCATTTACAGATACAAATAACATGATGATAAATAACATTTAGTTGATGGCATATTGTATGTTTAGTTGAAGACCGAGTGGTTGTGTTTTTGTGTATTTTTATTATTATCCGGCTTCTTTATGTATAATGTCATTTTTGCTCAAATTGCTCAAATTGAGTAAAAAGAGGCAGTAATATGAAAAAGATATTAAAATTCACAAATCGAAAAAGAAACTGACAGCGTTACAGAAAAAAAAAACAATCAAAAACCTGTTGTTCTACATGTTCTAAATGTTTTTGTATACTGTTTCAGAAAAATGTTCTGATGGATGGACCTTTGCTTCAGACAAATGCTATCTATTTGTATACGAAAAGGTTGATTGAAAACAAGCTATGGTATGTTTTGTTTTCGTTGATGGCAAATAAAATCCATAGAAACGATTAATATACATACGATCTATGTTCTTAAAATTGTTCTAATGTTTTCGTCGATTAGACTAGAATAGTGTAAAGCGCATATAATCGATTTCTAATCATAGGTGTCCAATAACGCAAAAGTGAACAGATTAAACCTTAAAAGATGCAAGTCACCTATAGCGTTTTCCATGTAGGAGTTTCTTGCTATACAAATATGTGTATCGCTAAGTTGATTTGGAATTGAATTTATCAACAGTTACATATTAGGTAAAAAAATGTATAACGTTTAAAACAAATACGCTACGCCCCGGGTGGAAAATTTTCTTGAATCAAAAAACATATATATGCAATGACGAATGGAGGGTGTATGTACCCTATTGTACATTTTAACAGCACCCTTTTTTGCACTTCTATACTTCTCGGAACCAGTGTGCTCATATCTGAAATTTAAGATATGTTGAGTGCGTTAGCATAAGTCAGGCTAAGGAGTACTTTTGATTTGATAAAAAATAAACAAACATAGATGTGCTTGCTTGAAATGTCAAAACTTAATATAGAAAGCATTTGGGCTAGATAGAAGCTTGTGTTCCTCCAATATCTGGAGATGCTACCAGTATCGTCGTTTTGGCATTCATCGAAACCATTTGTGTTCTTTCCCTGAACGTGATATTACATGTAAGAATTGGTTGAAATTTGCAAGACGAATAATGAATACATTCGTTACCTACTCCATGTAATCGGTTTGTCTACTATTGAGTGCAAGCGAATGCCTCGTGTTTTTAGGTTTTACATGGGTTTTTTTTTGTTATCGATGTTGAAGATTTTGATATTTGTAAACTTTTGTCGAGTTATTTTATAGATGAGGAGAATACATAAAGATTATTAGTGAACAGGTATAATTATAAAAGAATTAAGACATGTATAAACGAATCTGATTAAGTATTCAATGACCATAAAACTATATCATTTGCATACCAATTTAGTTCTTTAATATTTGAAAAGTATTTTGACGTGAAAGTAAACGTATAAACTTTATAGTATATCAGTATAACAGTACCTTCAGTTAAAAAAATTAACACATTAATTATGATAATATTTTTTCAGAAGGTTAAAAAATATTTAATATCAATGACTTTGATAGGTTTAATTTATATTTTACGATGCTCTAGTGCAAATTGAGTAGATTAAAATTGTTTGGTGATTTCAAGTATTCAACAAAACGTGGTAATCACGTATAGATCCAATAAGTTAAGACACAACTTCGCTTTGTGCAATATTTTCAATGGACATGGCTGATGTTTTTTGCTATGCGCAATATTGTCCACTGACATGGCTGATGTTTTTTATTTTTATTTCACTTTTATTTCATACAACACAATTGTGTGCTTTGTTTGTCGATACTCTTAAACTAAAAAATAGAAAATCCCTCCGTGAGCTACATTTTATTGTTGCAGATTAACTGTAAAGAATATGGCGGGCATTTGGCAAAGGGTTGATATCTCAATTAACAGGTATAAAACTTTCTTATCTTCATTCTACAGATTAAAAACTAAATTGATGCTAAGGTACATGTATTTATCAAATTAAGAAAATGTTATTCTTACAACTGCTAAAATAGCTTGATTTCAAACAATGTTAAATATTACCTTTTCTATTTTAAAGTTCTACTTACACTTATTATTCGATGATAGATAAACACCATGTTGTAAAAGCAAATATGAAAGAAACAATGTACATTGTACAACTTGCATTTTACTTGAAAACTACTCCAAAGGTTCCATTCAAAATTCAGTACAGCATGCACATGTATCAAGCATGTTTATCTTCATTTAAGATGATGCATGGATTGGATTAAATGATATTACGAATGAAGGTCAATGGAAATGGATATCAGACGGTTCTGCACTTAACTATACCAACTGGTTACTAGGTGAACCTAACGGTTTTAAACTAGAAAATTGTGTCAATTACTGTAAAGAGTATTGCAGAAAAACCTTGTATGGATGGAATGACGAAGGATGCCACTCATTGCAAGGATATGTATGTGAACGTAACTTCGATTGAGTGTTAGTCTGTGGACAGTATTTTAAAACAAATAGGACTCAATTTAAAAACACGAAAAGACTTTTAAAACTTATGTGTATCAGCTATGATCAACTAAAGACCTTTTTTCTTTTAGTTTTTAAAGAACCGTTTGAAATATCTGTTGTTATTAAAATATACAATGTTCTGAATGTATGATCGTCGATAGTCCGGTTCATTTTCAACACAAGAAAAACATAGTTTTATAATTGTCGGACATACAAAAGGCTTAATTATTCTCCGTCAGTATACCCATCCCAAATATTTTTCCAGCCACGGATGCATACATACTGAAATGTTTTGTTTTTTTAAGAGTCATATTGACATAAAACGCCTAGTTCTATCTTAAATACACTGTATGTATCATAACATCTAATAGAATCGAATGATAAACATCAGTTTACGTAACCCATTGGCATGTTTATTGATACTATGAAATAAAAATAATAATAACAAAAAGAACAAGCACAGGAACAAGTTAACGAATAAGATGAAAAAGAATAGCAGAATTACTAAAACTACAACAACTACTACTACTACCACTACTACTACTACTACTACTACTACTACCACTACTACTACTACTACTACTACTACTACTACTACTACTACTACTACTTTAATTATTATATTTACTACTACTACTACTACTTTAATTATTATATTTACTACTACTACTACTACTTTAATTATTATATTTACTACTACTACTACTACTACTACTACTACTACTACTTCTACTACTACTACTATTACTACTACTACTACTACTTTAATTATTATATTTTAGTATACGTACAGCTAAATTGTTAATAATTTTTAGTCTAAGCTGATTTACTACTACTACTACTACTACTACTACGACTACTACTACTACTGCTACTACTACAACTACTTCTATTACTATATCTATTACTACCACTACTACTACTACTACTACTACTACTACTACTACTACTACTACTACTACTACTACTACTTCTACTACAACTATAACTACTACTACGTATACTGCTACTACTACTATTACTACTATTACTACTACTTCTTCTATTACTATATCTATTACTGCCACTACTGCTACTACTACTACTTCTACTACTTTTTCTATTACTACTACTACTGCTTCTGTTTTATTACTATACATATCGATAATGTTACCACAATATTATATTTTAGAATACGCACAGCTAAATTGTTAATAATTTTTAGTCTAAGCTGATGTAATTTGTTTAGAATAATTTAGTTTTCTTCTACAGAGTAGTAAATATCACCTTAATTCGGAAAGTAACATGCCAATGACTTGACACTTCAACGATATGAAGATGAAAATTAAAAACGGGAAATTACAAGGATTTACACAACTTTTTTTTCCTGTTTCAGCCCGAATCCTTGAATCGTTGATATGTCAAATCAATATCATGAATATATTACTATTGTCTTTAAACTGCAATCTAGAAAAAAAAAACATTTTCAATTGCTCTTTATTGTGAAGTTGTTAATTATTTGATTTAAATTTTTTGGAAAATCCTCTTTTAAAATGACCTCATCTGATGGGGAAATATACAACACAAAGACATGTTACCTGTTGACACCAATTGATGGTGAACGAATTCGGATGAGTATTGACTAAAATGCCAATAATAAGCATACAACATAATGATTTATAGGTTTTAAACATGACATATATACAAGTGAAATCTGGTTTTCAACAATTGTAAAAGAAATTGTTTTGAGTTGTTCATCGATTCGTTGAATAATTCCCGACAACTACTTATAATTTAGTCAAGCAGAACAGTTGTAAACAGATCAGTTACTGTGAATGACATAGAAATGTACCGTCAATGCATTTTGACTGCTTTGATAAAACGAGTGCAGTATTAATGCATGTATCTATGACAAATGTGTTTAGTTATATAAGTGGACAGTAATGAAGCTACAACCTTGTCCCTTTCAGTCTTTTCACTAGTATTACATGTATTAAGAGATAATTAGTATGTAGGAAAAATGCGATTGGTGTATAAAATGAATAAACAAAAACAAAAAAATGTATGTGGATGATTACGTGTTGCTTATTGACATTACACTTCAATCAATACCATTATTACACAGATACAGAATAAGCGAGTAAAACAGAAACTAGAATATAGAAGTATATAGAAGAAACGTTGGTTATATACAATACTTGTAACATTACTTAATACAATCCGCAGTAAGATATTAAACACAATTTGGTTTGAATTGACGATCCTATTGTTAACACCAGTACGTTGTAATAAAACGTTGTTTTGATATTCATATTTAACGTGTGAGGTCGATTGTTTCGAAACTAAAAGCATCTTCCCGGAAGGTTTGCTGAATGTACGTGTCAAACCAACAATTCAAAATACACATTTGTTTTAATTTTCTAAATTACTTTTTCAGTTTCCACAACTTTCTCAATAGCATTTCTTAATGCTTAACTGCATAGAAAATAGACATATTCCAAAACTGAAATGTTTTTCATTTGTACATGTCATTACTGTTCGGAAGTTAAATGCTTCTAAATTTACAACCAATTTCCTGTAAATCTTCCATAGGTATACTATGGAGTAAATTATTCGTAAATGTTTAAAGAAAATTCATGGGCAAATACATTGTAGCTCAAAATAGTATATACATATATTGGTAGACATGACCACAAGCAGTATTTCTATAGGGAAGAGTTGGTGGTATGTCACCTTTAAGCACTTCTTGATATTTGAAGGTGGGCAATTTTTAACGGTGGATATCATGCTGTGACTACGATTGATGTCGAGCGCTTGGTTCGGACTTACATGTCCATCCTAAGTGTTGACAAACTAGTGTAACAGCACGTTGAGCTATACTGGTGACCTACATATATTTTCATACTAATGATATTTTACCAGATAAACTTACAAAGCTAAATATGAAAATAAAATACATGTACATAGAAAATAAATTAAAAAAAAAACACAATACAAATGCATCTGTTGCACTTAAATGCATTTAAAATGTTAGACACTAATTTATCTGTTTCAATTCAATATAATATGTTTTAACATATATATCATATATAAAATAAGGGGAAACAAGACTGTCCACGAATTAGTTAACATGTCACTATGCATACAATAAAGTTGTAACGTGTTGTCGTATTGCTCTACCTATTCATTTCTAGGTATGTTGTTCCTGTTACCATTTTTGTCAGACATTTCGTTGTCCTTTTTTCATTGTTTTGGCCATGTAAGTCGTCCGTCAACTGATAGAAAAAACAAAGAATTATTGGCATAAGTCCATTACACAAAATCAATATATGTATAGCAACAACACAAACACACACAAGAAAGAACAGCACATTTTTTCTTATCGTTATTTAAAGATCATTCTTAAGCCTTCAACACGGAGGAAAAACTATCACTTCATCGACAAAATACATCTGAAAATATTCGTATCAGACGGTATGTATAATGGGTTTGATCGGAATTCTTTGCAAACTATTCTAATAGAATTTGAGAGTAGTAACACCACCACTTAGGCCTGGTTTATGTAGTATATAGTCTGTAGTCAAACAAAATAATTCATATGCATATGCGTCTATACAACAAATATGTAGAATATATTTAGAAATTAGATGATTTTATGAAATATTGAAATTGCAATACCTAACTGACAATAAAAACCTACACTTCAAAGATAAAAAACCAACTAATACAACTAAATATTGAGCAACTCAATCCCAACAATAACAAAATCATGATTCAGTAGAAATATGGTTAACGTTGGTTTGCATTTACAATTAAGCTAGTGTAAACAGGTGCATTTGTATATCATGATGGTATTTATAATTCAGTTACACCATCACTCTTATCTCACAAGTTCGATTTTTACAGACCTGAAATGTTTAGATGAATAACCTACTTTAAGATAAACTCATCATAAATACCAGGACTAATTTTGTATGTACGGCAGACGCGCGTTTCATCTACAAAAGACTCATTAGTGACGCTCGAATCCAAATAAGTTGTAAAGGCCAAATAAAGTTCGAAGTTGAAGAACTCCTAAAAATTTTGCCAAATACAGCTAAGGAAATCTATGCCTTATTTTTTTTTTAAATTTTGTTAACAATTGATTTATAAATATAACCATATCAATGATAATTCATGTCAGCACAGATGTGTTAACTTAAGAGTAAGTTATTCGCCTAGTTCGAATGAACATAGTAAGACTTGGAAGGTCTAGTCTGTGTGTTACATAATACCGTTACTTACCAAATGTGTTTTATATAAGGAAATCAACAAACAAAATAACCAGTACCTACAAAAGATCCGTTTAGAGATCAAATCAATTTCAACTTCTTTACATTTTAAAACAAACACAAAAAAGTATCACCAATCCGTGGTGACTGCTTTCAACTACATACGTCTTCTGGCTAAATTGTGTATTATAGAAGTGTCCTTACAGACGGAGAAAACCAGTTTGATATTTATTTTGACTTTTTTTCCATTTTTTTGCGTCTCTTTTTCACACCTTTTTTATCAATTTTGAGACATGAAGGATTCGACTAAAGTACTGTGTGGATCCAATGTTTGCATAGGTGTATATAATAATTATCAGAGTTTGACTTTATTGACCGGTTTTTGTTTTTGTCGTCGAGCATATTGATGTTCCATTACGTTTTCAACATCGACTAAAACATTTTGTGTTAAGAAATCATATAAATTGCTGCAAGTTTGTATAAGATAATGTATTATGTTAGTATTGTATTTCTATTCATCGCTTAGCTTAAATATGGGGAAAATGTTAACAAAAAAAATAATGTTTACATGATTTGATGGTTTTAAACTGGTAATTTGTGAGACCCTTAATAGCTTACTGTTCGTTTGACCTAATGCTCCGTTTTGAAGACCGTTAATTGACCTGTAATGGTCTAATTTTACAGATTGTGACTAAGATGGATAGTTGTTTCATTGGCACTCATACCACATCTTCTTAATCTATATAAGATGCTTATTCATTGTGTCTTTGCTAACGTATTTCTGACAGTTGCTTTATGTACTGAAAAGAAATAAAATATGAAATTATGCATAAAAATATTGATATATGTATTTAGCCAATTGAATACTGATCAACTGCATAGTTAACAAAATGCCATAGTAATAACAAAATTGGTTTCTTTATTTTGAACCTGAACAAAATAATATTTAATGAGAAATCATTATTTCAGGTAAATATAATATGCTAGATTTGTAAACTATAATAACAACACATCAGATTATCTGAAGATTAAAATCTTTAAAAATAATGCATTCAAACAGATACGTATTTATGTAAAAAGATTGTAAATTAAATTGCATTATTGTTTATTTTAGTTTTGTAATATAAAGTAGATAACTTGGCTTTTGTAATATAATATTCGATAGCCATGATAAAAGCAACATATTTAAATACACGAGACATTACAAATAATTATGTTAGTACAATCAATACCATAAAATATACTTTAGTCATAAAACGCAGATAAATTCATTAATCAAGCATGCATCAAACTCTAATACAACAACAATACATGAGGTGATTAAACATTAAAGCTACGACATATAACAAACACCAAATATCAAACATATAGTAACAACAAAATAAATTATGAATTGAAATATAACAAAATTGTTCTTTGTGGAAGGTGATATGTTTGTAATAGGTTTTACATATTGTTAGGAGATAAGATAAAACATTTGAAAAAACAAAGTTTGAACACATCATTATTTGAAACATGTTTATATTTTTTAATTCGGTTTTACTAACTTGATATCTTGTATTGTGACATTATACATGTTATACTTTAAAACTATAATTTTCGATGTATGCATAACAAGTTTTAATAATAAAGGATTTTAACAAATGTTCTATATATTTACCATTGCACTTGATGTCTTCTTCGTTCCTGCATATCACTTCTCCTGTGTAGTTATAATAGCAATCGTTCTGGTTACATACAATCGTCGAACATTGAGGTCCTGTATAGGTATATTTTGATGTAAGTTAGCTACTACATTTGTATATTATATTATAACATGTAAATATTTTATGTGTCGCTATCTTTTCCATATCAACTGTGCATATGTCTTGATAATGTTTGCATGTAGTTGTTACTATTAAATACGTGTTTGAAGACATGTAAAAGCAGTTGTTTAAAGATATGTTTCTACTGAACACACATGTTGTTAGAATAGAACGTTGGACCAACACATTTTATCTCATTCATACACGTCACATGTATATAAATAATTTAAGAGAACATTTGCCTGATTATTGAAAGTGTAGGGTTCGATTAAAATCGATTTACTTTTAACATTGATATCTGTCACTTAGACGTGTTTGTTTGTTTTGTTAATTCTATACTAGGACACGCAATCCTAGTTGGCATTTTCACTTTCAAATGTGTCGATTAAGGGGATATCCAACAGTTTATTTCTGACGGTGAAAATTTTTTCCCTTTAAGATATTTTATTCTTCAATTGACAGAGAATCAAATTTTGCCAAAAAAAATATATGTTGTCGATTTCGTTTTTTCAAAAAATGCTGCTGAAAATCGAACATTTTTGAAATTTTAGAGTAAAAAACGTTTTTATTTAAAAACATTTAATATGATTTTTTAATCAATATATTATACTTAAATAATTGGGCTCAAATTGAGGCAAAATCATTCAAGATGGTAAGAATAATCTAACTTTACCATTTAAAGCATTAATTCTTACTCAAATCAAGCCAAAATCGTTATGGTAGACCCAAACAACGGCAAGAAATGAACATTTGAAATGCACATTTTTGATTTTTTTTAAATATTTCTAACGGTGTCGATTTGGTCAAAGTAAGATCTATTAATCTTTGAAAAAAATGGAACGTCATCACGTTTTGAAAAATATCTGTCATCATACACGTTTTTGAGAAAAATTGAGAAATATAATATTGTTTACTCAATTCCTCCCGTGAGCCTCACAAATTGCGCCAAAAATTAAGACGTTTCCGAAAATAACGTTATATTTCCCCGCTTATTTTTCAAAGGCAGTGCGACGGTGTGGCAGACAAATGTATTTACAGTGTGACTTTGTTGGGTAGTTGTCTCGATAGCACTCATATTATTAGTTACATAGTGTGCTAGTGACCTAATACGGTATATATGGGGTCAGTAAATTCCATATGGGGTGAGAGCGAAGCTCGAATCCCCATATGGAGTTTACTGACCCAATATATACCGTATTACGTCACTAGCACACTATGTAACGAAGTTATCTTACCGACTATCTTAACGTGTAAAATTTAAACTAGTGACCTATCAAAATGAGCAAGTCTTCAATACAGTTAGCATGTAGTTAACATGATGCCAACAATGACAACTTGTTATATTTAAATGTGTGTTTTTTTTTTTTTAATTTATTTCACTTTATCATCACTTTCTTCGTCTGTTGACACCTTTATGATTTTTTCTCAGTACTGTTTTGTTTTTCTAAAGGGACGTAACACCACTACTAACCGTGTATGAAATAAGCCCCGCCTCCTTATTACCTTATATGGAAATTAAAGGGACGTAACTCCACTACTAACCGTGTATGGAATAAGCCCCGCCTCCCAACTAACCTAATATTGAATATACGCGGTTTCCACGAGGACGCTTTTAACCAATCATATTCCTAGAAATGTATAGGAGGTAAGATAAAGCATCTTCTTATTTATATTGAACCAGTATCTGGACGAGAAAACAATTCAGTTAGTTTAATTATTGTGTTCGTCAAAAATGTGAAACCCGGGTGTAAAACTTACAAACCGTGGAATTACAAACTATTAAAATAGTCCCTCTGGTATCTTCCAACCCTCTTTTAAAATTAAAGTATTACACGTTCGAAATCCGTTTCTGTGTCTCGGTCTATAGTACAAAGCAGGGTTATTTTTTTATATTATATTTCAATTTGATGTTTTTGTTCTGAATATTCATTTAGTATGCCATTTGACGTCCGTCATCCATAATCATTATTCATGTTACCGTTACTTTACAATGAAACGTTTTGCTTATACTGATTTATATTACAACGTCCATAATTTCACATATCGAAATTAACAAAGAACACGTGAAATTTTGCAATCAAACACTTGTCTTAAAACTCACGCACTCCGTATTATTTATTCATTTTGCAGTTTCTGGCTTTTTATTCTTTATAGGCTTCTAGCTATAACAAAAATCTGTATGTTGACTCTAAGTGTTTTGAATTATATGATCGTTGGTTTGCTGTCGTATTAATGTATACGTTTTAAATCTTTTTTCAAAACAAAAGGATTGATGTGGGTATGGAAATATTAACATCTCTGGACTTTTCCTGTCCGACAGTATATCTTTGCTAAAATTGGGTGAGGCCGTTTAGCTGCTCGGATGTATATTTTGCAGCCTTGTTTCGTCGAAATAAAAATATCGTATATCCGATGCATAGTGCAGTGAGAGTTTCGCGCTATCTATACGTTAAAAAACCATATAAATAAAATTAATGGTTGAAGGGATATACGAACATCGAATAAAATCTCTAAACAACAACAAAGGTCACATGAAATCTTCAAATAAGTCACATTGCTGATTTTAACACATCTGTTGCGCCTTTTGCAGTTGTAGATGGAAAAAAAACCTTTATTTAACAAAAGAGATCAGTAAGATAATACATTGAGAATAAACGAAAGGGCCGTTGTTTTACGCTTCAATATATGAGTTATTGCATATGTACACAATGGAGATTGTTTTCTGTTCTACTGCCTTCCACCTAGTTTGGCTGCATACAATGTAACCACTGATGTAGACTACTATATTATTATTAATTATTCAAAGAAAAAAATACGGAAAGAAAGTCTAAAATTTTCGTTTAAAAATAAAATAAAAAAATAAAAATAAAAAAAAAAATACCAAAACTGAAAACTGTTTGAGACAATTATCATTCGAGACCTAATGATTATGCATCACTATATATGAAACTAATAAATTGCTTGCTCCCGTGCTCCAGTTGCAAATATATCAAGCATATTTACAACGAGGCGAAGGTAGATCTGAAGTTAATCATTGATACATTATTAAGATAAAGAGTTTGCTAGCGGAAAAACGTATGCCGTACTAGAATAAAGTTAAATAAGATCATAATCTTGAGGTAAGCTATTAGCCTCCCCTTCCCAATTTTGAAATATAGTATTTCGATAGCTGTTTTTTTTCCTATCCTATTATGGATCCTCTGATTTTATGAGGGTTTGTCTAATAAGTCAAGACCTACATCAACCATACACCGTTGGGTTTTTTTTTTTGCTAAATTATATTTGTGTCCTCATACATAAGTATACACCAAAAATTTCAAAATCTCGGAAAAGTTTGTTAAAGAATTAATTACGCATTTGTTCTCGTTGTTCCCTACTGCATGTATTGAAGATAATTTCAATAAAACGGAAACTTGAGTGAGTATGGTCTATAATGATCAAGATAATTGCAGTTCTTTTATGATAGACCAAGAGGACAAAAATATCTTTAAGATTTGAGTTCTATATCTGTTAATATTCTGTATGACTTTTTTGCCGATTACCGCCGTGCCCTTTCCTTTGATGAAAGAACCCTCCCTTCCCAGCAATTCCAATGATTTTGTTATGACGTCGTCGAAACAACGTTAAATTACGTGAAACAATAGACGACGTTTACGTTTGTTATAACCTCCCCTGAAACTATTGGATATGCCCTTAATATAATATATGGTTGTAAGTTATACAATATGTTTGCTTAAAAATATACTTAAAAGTATCCATGATTTACCATTGCATTTGTCGAAAAAACAGGAAGGCAAACTTGTCAGAAGAGCATCGTTGTGATCCACACATGTAATAGTGGACTCATACTTTTCGACAACATTTAGCCAATTCAGGAACGACTTTATGTTGCAGTCACAATATACGTCAAGATTACTGTTAAGAGAAGGTACAAGTTGTAGTATATTCCATCAGTTAAAAAATTGGTAATTTATTCCTTGTATCTATTCGCAACATTCGTTTTTTTTTTAGAAAGCCAACGATAATTTCGTTTTGTTTGAGTGTTTTGCAGACTGGCGCTTTTTTGTGATATATGCCTGTATCTTTTTTTTCTCATTTTAACATAATGTGTTATGTCAAGAGACAGGTAAATATATAAACGGGCCAATCGGAAGGTTACTTCGAAAAAATGTTACGACAAAAGGCACACTCGTTAAAAAATACAAACAAATCAGATCAGCAATCGATGACATGGGGAAGATACTTTATACTGTAAAGAAGTTAGGATTACATAATATACTAGTTGATTCGTTGTTTGTGGAAACAAACGGTTTAACAAACGCTGCGCCCGACTTTGATGATTTTGTGTTTTTGCCACTTTTAAAAGGCTAATACACCAACATATTTTGATTTTTAAAGTATATTATTGTTGTCTTTCTTTGAGACAAGTTTATGCAATGTTGTTCTGTTACGGCTTTTTTTGGTTCTGTTTTGATCACTTATGCGTTCATACGAGTACTTAGTTCTGAAACATTTTTATTTTTTTTATTTTTATACTTTATTATTCTATGTATGTTTTATCATTTGTTTTGTGTCTTTTTTGTCTTCTTATTTTAGCCATGGCGATGTAACTTTGATCTATGAGTTGAAATGTACCGCTCGACATTATCTAATAGATTATCACTTTTGTCAGTTTAGGAAGTATTTGATGAACCCTTTTTTCGTTTGTTTTTTGTTGTTTGTTTGTTTTTTTGGTTTTTTTTTTTAAAGATTATTAAATCGTCTCACAGAAAATGTTGATTCGATAAACAACTGTCTAATGTGTTTGCATCAACCAGTTTTGTTCCTTAAACGTTTAGGAATTTAGTGTCCTCAACATGCTCAAAGCTCTTCAACTTCGTACTTTATTTGACCCTTTTTACCTGTTTTCTATTCGAATGTCACTGATGAGTCTTTTGTTGACAAACCGCGCGTCTGGCATAAATACTGATAACATATCTAGTATCTATGATGTGCCAGTTTTTACATATTTATAAAAAAAAGAAGATTTTGTATGATTACCAATGATACCACTCTCCAACAGAGACCAAATGACACAGAAATTAACAACTATAGGTCATCTTACGACCTGCAATAATGAGCAAAGCTCATACCGCATGGTCAGCTATAAAAGGCTCCGAAATGTCAATGTAAAACAATTCAAATGAATTAAACTAACGATCTAATGTATGTACAAAAAAATAACGAAAAAACAAATATGTAACACATGAATAAACGACAACCACTGAATTACAGGCTCCTGAATTGGGGCAAACACATACATACAGAATGTGACGGTTTTTGACATGTACGCGGGATTACAACCCTCCCCATAAAATTGGACAGTGGTGTATCAGTACATTGTAAGAACGAACTTTAAAAATCAGTTGATAAAGGCTAACTCATCAGATAAATAAAAATACAAATACTACAAAATATTTAATACAAGTTGATGAAGCCGGTTACTTGCACATCCCAACAACAAAAATACACTAAGAACAGATCTGAGAGTAATCGCAAATAATGACAGCTAGTTCAAAGCCCCTAACAACTAATAAAAAATCATGCATCTTAGACTAAATGTGTTTGTTTTTCTTGGGACTAAAAGTTTAACACAATGTTGACTACTCTACCCCAATTTTTGACATTTGTTTATATCATGTGTTTTGTTTTGTTCACATAATGCAGTCAATCTTATTGAAATTGTGCGTCTGTCAAACACATAAGAGGTTAAGCTAGCTATAAAACAAGGTTAAGCCAACCTTAGTCTACAAAGGAAAGTTTCTGTACCAAGTCAGGAATATATCAGGTGTTTTTGCTCCATTCGTTTATCATGTTTATTAACGTTTGATTATGCGATTTAAATATACCATGAGGTTCGGTATTTATGCTATTTTGATTTTTGTAGTTTGAAATCTTGGGTGTTTTTTTTAGCTCAATATTGACCTATGCATAATGTTAAACTTCTATCGCCTCAAACTATAATGATGCCAATTCAATTGTTTCATTTGACCAAAATGAGTGTATACACATTATTTTTCATTATAATAATAAACTTACAGAATAGTTAAGTTTGTCATATCTTGAAACGCTTCTTCGTCAACAAATGTTAATTTATTTCCAGGCATCAATCTGCATGTACAAAAACATGTAATTTTATACATGAATTGTAATGATACTGAAAACAATGTTTCATTAATACATTTACACTTTGAATTAAAAGAAACTTAAAATGAGGGTCAGGTGTATCGTTTATATCTACAGTGGACGTATGTATATGCCTATTTATATATTTGTATTCCTCAATTTATGCTGTACATAAAAGAGACAGCTGTCACCTATCAAACACTGATTGATTGATTGTTGGTTGCTTAAAGATCAATGTGTCAAATATTTCATGACTGTTCAGGACGAATCAAATACTAAATATCAATTGACAATGTGTTTTTATTCAGTTTAGATGACAGATGTGTTTTTATCTAAAAATATTTTTATTTAAATGTACTCGCTGTGCATGCTATGCTTTATCACCTGTTCATATCTAACACACACATGTATACTATGTATGGTTAACTCACATTTCTTGTATATTGTCTAAGCCATTGAAATAATTCCTTTTCACATCATTCATTCTATTGGAGGATAATTTTCTGTAAATATTTGAAATGTAAGTAACTTGTTTAAGATAAAACGAATTATAAAGATTACGGTGAGTTTGTCTCCATTTTTAGTTGGTCGGGAGAAGGTCGTTTTTTTTCATTAGCAATCCGGCATCCTCCCCTCCCCCCCTAAAAAAAAAACCCGATCGGTTAAGAAGAGGAAGCGTTTTACATGCATACAGAAGACAAAACAAATATTGAATTTAAAAACAATAGGTTATTATATCATTTTATCGTTTTCTTCATCATATGGGATTTTTGTCTATCAAAGAATAAATACTAAGGTCGCATCACTCTATATAAGATTTGTCAGTCTTGTTGGAAACACGAGGCATTTTTTTTACTTGAATACTTGGATGTTTTGACAAAATTATACCTACTTATTAGGCTATATTGGACTACTGTTTTTAAGCGTAACGCACCACACACTTGTTTCATGATTGTTGTAAAGTGGGTTTACTAAATATTTCATCGTTAATAGTCACTGTTCAGGTGTTATTCCATTATTTCATATTTTTTGTATAATACTTTATAAATATCAACATAATTTAACGTGTCTACAAACTTACAAAATAACCAAATTTGTTAAGTGGGAAAACGCATTTGGCTGTATAGCTGCTATATTATTATAGTCTAAATCCCTGAAAGAATTAAAAATATGAACAAAATATTCTGCTTGTATGTCTGTGTTTCTTTATGTTTTTATTTATCGCACTAAATTATAAAATAAATTGTATTTTGTCTTTTGATGTTTCAATAAAATAATTTGCTCAAAGAGTGTTTTGAGTGAAAACCATGGTACAGTATCTACAATTTGATGTTGTACCATACTTTGCTAATTAAACATGCAACTGAACTTGAATCTAAGGATTGAAGGCGGAGCTTAGCTATGGTAAAACACATTTTTATGTTAATCCATGGCTGAAGCTCCGCCCCATATCCGCCACTGAAATATTTCAACGATCTGACTTGAACATGCATTTGATTTTCATTCTATAACAAACATCTATAAATCATTTATAAACATAAAACTCCTCAATTTTCAGTCAAGAAACCTTGACTTCAGTTTGAAAAAAAAATACTGAAAGTCTCTGCCTTCAGTTTTGTAATTGTTCCTCTGCAACATTCTAATCGATTTCATTAAAAATATTGGGCGTTTTTTTGGGGTAACTCCAGTAAAAGAAATAAATATAACCGAGCAAAGGAAGACAAACACATTTTTGAACGATTTTATTCTAAAATTCACATTAACCGTAAATAACATGAGATTTAATTTTGCAATCAAATAGGGGGGCGTACATTTTCTACGCACATGTATCTGCCGCTGATTTGTGTTTGGCAAATGTGATTAAGAATGCGCTTATATAACTACCTTAATAATAAAATTTATAACATAACTAATCAATGCAATTTGTACGTAACCTTTAAACATGTTAAATACTTGTATAAATTTAAGTGGTTTTTTTCAATGAACAACCTGAAATACAATATAATTTATTTTAACGATATCTTAAGAACTATGAATACAACCAAATTTACCGCTCTTAGAATACTGTTATATATCCGTTTTGTTGGTTTTCGAAAGTTTTCTATAATTTTTAATTGAACAGCCAGCCATGCATACACCAGTCAGGGGCGTTACTTAAATAAGTAATTTTTTTAAGTTACTTATTTAAGTAATTTTTGTTTCTAAAAATAATAAAATTACTTAATAGAGTTATTTTAATTTATAATAGAAACATAGACTAAATGTAGTTTTCATCAATTTTTTCATCACTTTATATCATAAAACAAAGACTTTATTCGATTTGAGAGGAGTTTAGAAATAAAGGATTAATTTTAAAATAATGACAAGAATATGACTTGAATAAGTTATTTTATACATTTTTGAAACAAAATAGTAATAACACTTATTTTAGGAACATATGTGATTGATTTTGATTACAAATTATAAATAACTTCAAGTCTTAATTAATTCTCAAGTATCTATCTATTTATATCAGTCTACCTTCAAGATTTTGGAGGAAAATGATAATTTAATAGTCCCAAGAGACCAATCTTTGACCAAGATCGTCGGTATGAAGGATAAGTGCGTCAGAAAGTTAATTAGTGTTTCAGAAGAATTAGATTTTACATTTCATGGGAAAAATAACCAGATGACTGTGAAAATTTGTTAAAATTAGTAAAATCTGTATTATTGGACACCTATGAAAATATTATTCAGAAAAGTTACTTATATAAGTTATATTTAAAATAGCCTCGTTTTCAACATTACTTGTATAGGTATTTTTAATTGTTACTTGTTTAAGTAATGCCCCTGACTGTACACGGGGCGCATCAATAACTTGCGCAAGCTTTCATGTCTATGGATAAGACGATAGTGTAATAAATTTATTCATATTACAAATTGCATATGCCATGGAAACATCTCTTCTTAATGGAGTTCTTGTTGTTTAGTCTTTAGTGTTGTATTTTGTGGTTTACTATTATTTGTCAATGGCGTTGTCAGAGTATTTCCGATTTGTGGTGTCTTTCGCCCCTCTTCCACAGTACCTCAATACTTAATAGATGAATGTTTCTCCACAATATTCTGATAGAGATAATTGTTTTGTCTTAAGCAAACTGTGTTCACTGACCAGATATGCTTAGTCACAAAATGGAATTACTATCTACAATCATTTTTTTTACTTACAGAATGGACAAATTCGGTAAACCAGCAAATGTTGTATTTTCAATAACTGATATAGAATTTCTATTCAGGTCTCTACAATAATCAATTAGATATAAACGCGCAAATGCTTTCTACCCTTTTGTTAAAACATTTCAAACCTAAATAACTTGTAACATCTTGCCGTTCTTATGTATATAACACTTCTACATGTTCTAAGAGAAGGAAAATAATGTTTGGTGCAATAATAGATGTTCTATTTCAAATGTTTTGTTTTAGAAAGTGATAAGACAAATCTCATCATTTTGTTACAGAACGTACTTTATATGAAGAGAATATAAAGCAATGTTGCTGCTAAACATCATTTTGCCACCAAAATGCAATCTCCACATGCATATATCTTTTACCAATCAATTTCATGACAAATCTAAATTGTATTCTAAACATGTTATTGCATTCAATTACTGCCGATATCAAGCTTATTAATTTATGAATTCGTTGCCGAAGTTAGATAAATAATCAATGTATGCTAGTGGTTGACCCCAGGGAGTTCTCTTAAAGCCATCAAATACATAAGGATATTTTTTTAACATTAGCTAACACAGATATGCTTGAGGTGGTATGGTAGTATACATTAGAAATAATAGCATTTATTTAGACTTTGTCAAAACGTAGTATATTATATTGTGATTTATTTAAAAATATTATAAAAATAATAGGTCACTTCGCTTTTTCTCAAGCTACAGGTTGTGATGTAATGACAAAAAATAAGTACGCTTCAACAAATATTTATTATATGTATGAGCTAAAATCTTTTAAACGTAATATTTGAAATGAAAAATAGCATTAGTAGATAACCGATTCAATTTCTTCATAAAATTTTGATCTTTGGTCGGGTTACGGTATCTTTGACATATTCCTGTTGCCATTCTCAATATGATTTCATTTAAATGTGCTCAATAGTTCTCTCTCTCTCTCTCTCTCTCTGTCTGTCTGTCTCATTTTGGGACTGACTTGATATCGATTATAATTTATTTTTATATTACTATTTATTTTGCTTACAAGGTTCTTAAGCTGGAAAGATTTTTGAAAGCATTTCCACCAATATCTGTTATACCATTTCAACCCAGGTCCCTGGAAAACAAATACTCAATTTTTGGTTGATAGTTAAAAATGTCATGCAATTATGTCTGTCATTTGTAATTTCTGATAGTATATTAGTTAAAAACACTTATATTATACTATGTTGACTGTCGATGTATGGTGTGTTACGCGCAAAATCACCTTGATATATGTATATATAACGTCTTTGACTGTAAGAATATGTGTTAAAGAAGTTGTTTTCTTCAGAAAAAAATATAAAGAAATAAGAAATCAAATAAAACGAATAACATTGTTTCTTTAACAAAATTAGAGGTACAAAATAAAACGACATAGCTACTGCTCCGAAGAATTATACAATACATATGGGTTGTTAGAAGAGGCATTTACACAACGGTTAAGCTTGCTAGAACACATACGTAGACACACTGGTCATTTCAAAAACGATAAAAAATAATTCTTTAATAACTATTACAAAATCTGCATTATACCTTTCATGTTCAGCTGATGTAATGCCATTAAAATTTGTAATGACATAGTTTTATATAAACGTTAGGAATGTTTAGTTTTATATTTAAAAATAAGATGATACAAATAAGTATTACTTCGAGCTAATGCATGGGCAAATATTTATTACAGTGTAATCAATATTCATATTATGTTTCTAGCAGTTGTGCTGACTAACACAAATGCACATATACAAATTTTTCCACGTAAATGGTTAAGAAATTGCTGTGTACGCTTAAAATGATTGTTTCTACATGATATCTCACAAATAGTATAAGTTTGGCAGATCTTTGAATGCTCCACTTTCAATCCGTTGAACTTGACTCTGGTATAACTTTCTACGTGGTGTCCATTATAAAAATCATACAATAAACATTTAAGTTAGTGTAGTTTTATCAAATACAGCTAAGATATCGAAATATCATTTATATCAGGGACACCTGATTTCTGACTTCTGAATTTTTCAAATATAAGTGTGGGTGATTCCCTTCATTTGAATAGTCAGTCAGTTTTGTTCTCATGTGTATATCTAAAAAAAAATCATAATATCCTAATTCTGAATAAAAATTAGTAATCAAGATTCTTTAAGGTACATTAATTTGTATTCTGTTTTTTTTCTTTGAAATGTGCTTTGTGTTCTCGTTATTTTTTTCTTATATATATATTGATCAATAATGGTTATATACAACTATGATAACATGCAAATAAGAACTCAACAAAGAATTCAAATTTGTTGAGAATTATTAATTTAAAATAACAGGAGGAAATATTATATATTTCAAATACAACATTATATAAGACGATAACATACATCGTGTTAAGGCTTTCCAGTTCCACAAACGTGTCTGCTGATAGTGTTCCTATGTTGTTATAATGCATATCGCTGTCAACAGACCAAGACAAAACATTTTTAACATTGCACATATTGAACTAGGACAGTTATTTCAGTTACTTTCAAACGCATATGAATTATATACTAGAACATTTCGGACGTCAGTTGCAAGTTAAAACAATAAGTTAATATACTAAAGCTTGTTATTTATCAAATTAGAAAATTTTGATAGGAAATAAAACTGTATGAACTTTTAAAACGAGTCTAAATTTACTAAATATTTCACTCCCTGAAAAGGGATGTGTGTTAGCATTTTTAGTTTGTTCAATGATTACTGAATATATCTATAAACATAATGGACAAATATGCTTACATAGATCTAAACTTCGACAGATTTCTGAAAGCATGTCCGTCAATTTGTGTTATCCTATTACTCCACAGATCTCTGAAAAAAATATCGACACAACGTTAACTTAATAATTCATAAATTTTTAAATGTGTGTCAATGAGTATTTTTAACGAGATATAATCGATTAAAGGGCTACACTTGGTGACTATAAATATTTTATATAGGTGTCCTAAAAATATGGGATTTGATACTGTATACGATTAGTTACCATATGGGGTTAGTTAGGAATTATTTCACTTTTAAAAAAAGTATGTGCCTTTAAAAAAAAGTATACGTTGTTGAGGAAAAATCTTAAAGGTTTCAACAGACGATGGAATTGATGATGAAATATTGAAATAAACTCATAAACCACATTTAAATTGTTCTAGTTGGTATTCAAAAGCTACTTCCCTTTCAAAACAAAAATGAAATGTGAATGAGTTCAACGAAGAAATTAATACATGTCAGTAATGAACGATTGAAATTAATTCCTGAAACTAATTTAAAGCTAACAAATTGTGATTGTTGGCATTTGTTGTTTGCATAGGGACACATGGGAGTAGGATCGTAATACTAGTTTTTAAAGACTTAGTCACTTTGATAGGCATTTATACCAAATGTTAAGATAGTCGGTAAGATAAATGCGTTACACGGTATGATAGGAACCTAATACGATATATATTAGGTCAGTAAAATCCATATGTAAAGTACTGACCCCATATATATCATAGCTGGTCAATTACACATCATGCAATTAATATTATATTATATTAGTAAAATAGTGTATACAAAAAAATTATGATTGTTGAAAAGTTTAATTTTTTTTTTATATGGCCAACTTATAAATTGCCAAATCTAGATTGTAACTTTAAAAAAGATATGAAAACACTTTAAGAGTTGTTTATCATACCCTAAGACGGCTAAAATATCAAGAACCAATACATTCTGTAGAATCGAAGCGTTAAAGTTTTAATTTGGTTTCAATTCTTATAGATATGTCTGCCTTTTTTGCAGAGTTATCTCCTTTCAATGCAAATCTCCATAGGAATTTTTAAACATGATGGTTTAGTTTTCCTCAAGTAAGATTTTATGGGGTGTTATTTTATGGGACCTTTTGCTGTGTATATTTAGGGTATACTGCTTAAGTTTAAAACTTTAAAATTTACTGTTGCAATTAGTTCAAGGTTAGGGTAAAATGTATGCTAGATTCACTGGACTATTCTGACAGTGATAATGACCATGATTATAGTAATACTATTGATGAATACTAGTAGTATTAGTAGTAGTACTGGCAGTGAAAGTGAAAGTGAAATTGAAAAGGAATCTTATATGTGCCTTCTTCAAGAGAAGATAAGTTAAAATTCCAGAGGAATTCAAAGACTACTATGGGTGATCTGGTTAATCTAATAAAAAAGAAGTTAAAATATGTTTGATTTATTCATAGATTAGATAAGACATATATTTATTTAGTACATATTTCATATAGGACAGAAACTTTTCATGGTATATTCAGAGGGTAGGACATACATTATTTTTAAGGGGGAAAAATCAATTTCACCGGTCCCAACCCCCCAATAAATATTGACCGGTCCCTTAATGCTTGCACAGCTATCATGAGTTTAAATTAAATTTGACAAAGTAAGAAATGCATATTTAACAAACACATTTTAGCGGCAGAAAGTATCAATGACAATGTTAATTACGCATTGCATATGCATAGCATTTGCATTTAAGTAAAACAATACTTGTATATGTATTAATACGTATGAATTATCATCTGTTACATCGATCCTAAAAACTAAATATGCTAACAGATGAAACAACTTACATGTAGTCTAAACTAGGCAGGTTCTTGAATGCTCCAGTTTTAATTCGTTGTATATTGCTTGAGTATAGTAGTCTAAATAGTTCAGAAAGAGTCACGATGAACAAATATTAAAGATTCAATTATTAATGGTTAATGTTAAAACATAAATATAAAACACGGAATAGCTTTGTAAATCTTTTTCGCCATCTTAATAAAAAATCATAAAGTGAAAATTCATAACCTTGACTGATTAGCAGACCTGATACAAAGCTTTGAATGTTTCGGAAATTTTGAATAGTTTATTTAATTCTATTGTCTTCAATTTAACCAATATGTTGTTTTCCATTTGGACCTAGATGCAAATAAACCGCCATTTATGCATCTTGCACAATATCAATTTGTTGCTTGGCGTTTCACGAACCCCTTGTATTCCTTACCATTTCGTCTCATGAGTTGAGCTTTAGATCGTTTGAAGTAAATATTTATCAAAGGTACCAGGATTAATATTTGGTCCGCCAGACGACCGTTTTATCTACATAAGACTTATCAGTGACGCTCATATCAAACAATTTATAAAGCCAAACAAGTACGAAGTTGAAGAGCATTGATGATCCCAAACTCCAAAATGTTGTGCCAAATATATATGGCTAAGGTAATATATGCCTGTGATAAGAAAAGTAAACCGCGCATGTATCAGTTCTAAAGAATTAAAAACTGCAAACAAGTTTCAGAAGGGAGCATGCATATTTAAGATGCAACAGACGACGGTCAATGACGATAAACGCAAAAATTTGGTTGGGAAAACGATCTCAAAATCGATACCAAATCCTGTCGATTACGATTGTTGAATGTTAAAAACGAACCTTAAATGTTAAAAATGAATCTTAAATGTTGAAAACGAATATTGAAAATTGAAAATGAATGTTGTTAAAAAATGTTGAATGTTGAAACGAATGTTGTATGTTGAAAAAGAATGTTGAATGTTTAAAACGAATGAAGTATGTTGAAAACGAATGTTGAATGGATTGTTTAAAACGAATGTTGAATAGAATGTTGATAACGAATGTTGAATAGAATGTTGATAACAAATGTTGAATAGAATGTTGATAACGAACGTTAACAGTTAAAAATCAATTGTTGAAAGCAAACGTTGAATGTTGAAAACAAATGTTGATGGTTGAAAATCTAATATTGGCAGCGTTGTATTGAACGCATTTACTTAAAATATGCATTCCAAACTGCGTGTTTAAGAAACAGTTAACGTCCATTAACTGTTTAAAACACATATAACATGCAGCTTTGTTTACATTAACACGGAAGTAAACGCGAAAGTAAATGCGCGTTTTTCTTTACAAAAATGAACCACGCGATTTTTCGCGTTAACGCAGATGTAATAACGAAATAAACGCCCGGTTGTTTTATGAGTGCCAATGAGACAACTCTCCATCTAAGTCATAATTTGTAAAAGAAAAGTACGGTCTCCATTACGCAGCCTTGGCTCACATCAAACAGCAAATAAGAAACATTCATGAACCACATCAACAAACGACAACCACTGAACCTCGGGTTCCTGTCATATGTTATTTAGAAAATATTACCGTTTCAGATGGATATGTGTGAACCTTCAACAATTCACATAACTATGATGGTCAATAGATAAAAACATACATTCCATAAAGGTTATTCAGATCAGCGAACGCTTCAGCTTCTATTGTTTGGATGCTGTTGTAAGACAGATCTCTAAAACAAAAACAGTAATGTTGTGCAATTGAAATTATAATTACATTATTCGACACATTCCCCGTTTTATCGTCAATTGTACCTTTCAAATGTTGTGTTAAGTTATTAGATCAATACAATAAAAGCTATTATTTTTTATTAAATTTTTCCATGATTAATATTTGTTGTAGAATTACCTAGAAAACACAGACCCTAAGCGATACATGAAATTTGACTCAGATTCCATTCACGAGCGACAACAAATATATAGTCTAATAGTACTTTAGCATGTCTAATCTCCATGAAATCGTGCATTTTCACATACATTCACTTTAATTAAAATTATAGATAGCTATATCTGTATGTTTTTATTATTTTGATTTTTCAACATTTGAACTGTTTACGGGAGTATCCAACAATTTACACAACAAACACCTGTCTTTTTTTTTCCCCTCATTGATAAACGTATACCTTAAAATCTAATAGAAATTCTAAGACATTTGAACCATTGGTTTAAAAGATTTGGCAACTCAAATGTGATTAATTCAGCCAATCTATGAAGTTTTAGAAATATGGGTATCAGGGTATATATGTTTATATTTTAAGAAAACAATTAAAATCACAAAAATACGGAACTCAGAGGAAAATCCAATAGGACAGTCCATAATCACATGACAAAATCAAATAACAAAACACATCAAAAACGAATGGACAAGAACTGTCATATTCCTGACTTGGTACAGGCATTTTCAAATGTAGAAAATGGTAAATTAAACCTGTTTTATAGCGCTAAACCTCTGACTTTGATGACAGTCTCATCAAACTCCGTTATAGTTACCATGATGCGTGAACTAAACAGACATAATAAATGAAATAGTCAAAATATGAGTACAGCAGTCATCATCGTGTAACAATTTTAAAAGGAACAATTTAACAGAATAAAAAAAAAATCTATCTGCAAACATATTTATTGATTCGCGTGTCTGACGGTCAGAATATTTGTATACATCACATATTTTTTGTCGTTCAATGTTTATACAAACAATTTTAATTAAATCAAATTTCACATGGGCAATGTCAGCATACCGGGTTAAATAATCAAAAGTAAGTAAGCATTAATTAAGAAATAGACCGAGATTTAAAATAGTTCAAGAGTTATAAGGATCCACAAATAGTTCATTCCATTACGCGATTGAATAATTTTGACGTGTGTGGTTCAACGTAATTTCTAATTTATTATAGAAATATATCATAATGATATATAGTAGAACAATATCATACTGACGGGATCTTTTAAAGTACAGAGTCACGTTATAAGAACCAAAGAAATACAAAAAGTCGCATATACAAAACATGTATATAAATTGCTCAAATTAATCAGGTTGAATCTTTTGAATAAGTATTTTAGTTCGAATAACATGAATAACGGAGGTAGCAAGGCGTGATGCATGTCTCAAAACTAGAGCAAAAGTTTCCTTGATTTATCTTCTATGAATGTTTCTCACGTTGTGACAATTACTTTCTAGTCACCACTCTGCTAATTATATCATCATATATCTGGTTTTGTGTTATAACATGTATACACTTCAGACTGAATTAAAAAAAATGTAAGCTATATATAAATTGCTCAAACAAAAGACTACTCACATAATATACACATCACTTGGAATGTCTAGTGGTACTTGCATTAGCCCTCTACTTTTACAGAATACATTTAAATTACCACTCGGATATGAACAGGTACAGTTATCAGGACACGATTTAACTATGGTAACATGCATAATGGAAAACAACAGCAACGTTAATATACAAATCATCTTCATCAAGGTTGGACTATTACTAAAACAAGTATAAAAAACTGTTTACTTATAGTTGTTAGTTCCACATTTCGGACATTTGTTGGACCTTTTGGATTATAGCTCTTCATCTTTTATATAAGCTTTAGATTTCAAATATTTTGGCCAAGAGCATCACTGAAGAGACATGTATTGTCAAAATGCGCATCTGATGCAGGAAAATTGGGACCGTTAAATTAAATATTATTCCATTCTCAATTTCATGTCAATGTAAGAAAATACCGATTATTCGAATCGAAGTGAAACCTACCATTCTTGCTCGATGGAAATCAGATCCATATTAATTAAAATTAAATCAACACATATGATTAATTACATATCATATTTGCCATGTCTAAAATAAAGGTGTTGGTCAGAACAACCCGTCTTATTTAATTGAACATGTTAAACATTGTTGAAGAGACATGCATATTCATTAACTGTGAACAAATTGGAACATCATTAAAAGTCATTTGAAATGAAGATGTATATCGTTGTTATAGATATCAATGATTGTAAAGTCATGTGAATTGTGTAAACAACATAAAACTCCTATATTTTAATGTCTCGTTGGCATATTGAATTTTTATGCCGTTGACATATTGTTTTCTAAATGAAAACTATCATGTATTACTGATCAACAATCAATTTCATCAGACTTTCAAAAAATGTCTTATTATTGCAGGTAGGGCTGTATGATTGTTTTAACACTTTTCAAAATCATACGGTATAAGATATTAGGTTCTTTTAAATTCCGCCAATTAGTGGTTATTAATACATGAATTAATCTTGATGTGTGATGATCATTAAGAAGGCTCGAGGGTACATTAATTGTATCAAAAATTTATTAAAATTGAGAATGGAAATGAGGAATGTGTCAAAGAGACAACAACCCGACCAAATAAAAAACAACAGCAGAAGGTCACCAACAGGTCTTCAATGTAGCGAGAAATTCCCGCACCCGGAGGCGTCCTTCAGCAACATGTTTTTTCATTGATCATTACTTATATCTATTACACTATTAGTTGTTACTTGGTGTTATACACACAATTAAAAAGAAAATCTATTGGTTTTGGCCCCAGATGACTTTTAAAATGTTCATATCATTGAAAAACCTCCAAATTATCTTCCTTTGGTACAACACTGTCATTTGTGTACATTAAAACTGAAAAAAAAAATTACTCATAAGTGACTTTTATTTTATTTTCATTGTTTTTAAATAAGCTGTAATTAAACTAGATTATTGTTAAATTTAAACAACTTCTGCTCCAAGTCGTAAAATTTATTTTATAGCGGTTATTTCACCTAACACCGACAACCTTGTTATCATTCAAATATTGTAACCATGATAGGTAGAACAAAACTACGAAGGGTGGAATTTGATTAGGACTAGACCACGGTTTTTTGTTTCATTTGAAACCAAAAAATTTAACTACTCATTCTTAAGGTTGTGCCCATTTGAAATTAACCGTGTCGGTTGGCCAAAAAAACTCACAAACAGTCGTTGCCACCTAGGATTTTTACCAATGATCATCAATTCATGTATACATGAAAATGCCTCAAGGTCAAAGGTAAAGGTAACGACCTAGATTTTGACATTCGCTTGTTATCGGATTTACTCAATAACTGTAAAAGATGGCTGATAAAATATAATAAAGAAAATGTGTGTCTTATCGAATTATACGTGTGTTATGTTGGTTTCAAAAAAATATTGGACGAACTATTATGGACCTAGGACAAAAAACTGTTTTTAGGTTCCGACATGAAGACTGTTTGTCTATAACTCAAACAAGGTATAAACGTTTTATACAATATTAGGTCAAGTTTGAGGTCGATGTCCATAGCAATGACATAAAAATAAACAAGAATCAGTTGACTGAAGCCATCTTGAGGTTAGGGCACTATACAGTAACAATCCTGTATAGCAGGTGTCTCCCCTAACACCGAAAACTGTATTATGCTTTGTTCTTAAAAAAAACATTTACAAATACAAAACCGAAAAAAATCCTCGGGACATGGCTTAACATTAATACATTTAAGTCGAACTTATCCGTTGACTATACAAAGATAAATATCATACGTTCTATTATAGAAATGTTGGATCTCATTAGTTACATTTTGTACATGTAATGATAATATGCGTCACAGTTATTCGAAACTTTTAATTAAAATGCTTATATACAATTATTCATACACCCTATACGAACACAATGCTGAATTTAGTTACGAATAAAGTCTTTTGTTAGTTTCGGTGTTGCCACTTCATGTATTGAATTAACATGATGAATACAATTATAATCCCTGTGTGGGAATTTAACTTACATGCATGTGCTATTTAATACAAATAAAATGTATCAAGTAAACTTTAGTCAAATGTTATACGTCGCATGTGATATACCTCATTACTTTAAATTGTCTGTATACTAGCTAGGTCATTTATTCACAAAATAATCGAACAATACTTCAGGAAATTCGATATGAAATACAGTAACGATAGTTATGACACAAAATCGAAGCATGCTTTTAATCGTACAATCATACAGTATTGAATTCGTATTTAAATTACTTAAATATAAGAGACTAAATAAACATTGATTGTCAAAGGTGTAACACAAATACATTTGCGTCGTGTTTAACACTGTATTGTTGTTATATTGTATTAACGTGTTTCTGCACAAAGTCGAGGCAGTTAAGTGGCTAAAGTACTTAAAAAATACAAATTAAGGAAGTTTGCTTGTCATGTTTTGGGATTTTTTTTCTTCAGATTTTTGGAATCCTCTGGTTTTATCAACTGGAATGCTTTACAAAAATGCCCGTCGACCCCCAATTTTTCTTTTTATAAATCTGTTACATGTATAATGATAAGCCATCTGTACAAGTCTTATAGTTTTTATTTTCTTTAATTGTTTATGCGAACTTTAATTTGTCAATGATAAAGCTAAGAAAAGTTAAGAGAGAATATTTTCCTGCCAAAATTTCAATGGCTAATATCTTGAAACCAAGCACATTGACCTATATATTTGTTTTGCTCATTTCATTTCTTTATTGATCCCCTATCACAAGGGTTTTGAAAAGCTAATTATTTTGAAACTGAGAAGCGAATTCCCTTAATGACATTATCTTGGTACGATAAGTTATTTTAATAATGTTTTCATTGTTATTAGCATTTGTCATTGTTGGTTATGAAATGTATCAGTAACTGTGATTTGTAGTTGTTTTCGCAATTTTTCGGATTCTCTTTTGTCTTCGTCCTTAAAATATATAGTTGGTAGTCAGATTAGTTAGAAGTATTCTTACATATTTAAAACTACAAACAACCATTTCAGAATGACATTTGTTGTCCATTCATTTGATTTGTTTTGATTTTGCCATTTGATTAGGGACTTTTCGTTTTTTAATTTTCCTCGAAGTTCAGTTTTTTTTTTGTGAATTTACTTTTCGAGATATCAGTCGTTTGCTTACTTTTTAGTCTCACCAATCGATTAAGAGGATACATCAAAGGAACACAAATAGACAAAATAGAAAGACATGACATAAAGAGTACAGAAACAATGTACTTTCGTCTCGTTGTAGTTGGTAACTAGTATAAGCAGTAATTTATTCATTTACAAATGTCATCATCCGAATAAAACAAAAATAAACGAAACAAAAGAATAGACAATTTGATGTAAAGCATAAATAGTAAATACTACAGAAACTGGCGAAATGGGTTTGAGTCTGTAATTCAGTAGTTGTCGTTTTTTTATGTGTTTCATATTTGTTTTTCGTTCATTTTCTTTATAATAAATAAGGCCGTTAGTTTTCTCGTTTTTATTTTTTTGAATTGTCATTTCGGCCCTTTTTTAGCTGGCTATGCGGTATGTCTTTACTCATTGTTGAAAGCATATAGTTGTTCATTTCTGTGTCATTTAGGTCTCTTGTGGAGAGTTGTTTCATTGGAAATTATACCATATCTTTTTTTTAGATTCCCCACATCTAGACAATAAGCAACTGTTTATTGTATGTGCTTCCTTAAAGAGGTACGAATCTGATGTTCAGTAGTTGTTGTTTGTTGTTTGTTTGTTCATTAGTGTTTCTCGTTTCTCGTTTTATTTATATAGATTATACTGTTAGTTTTCTCGGTTGAAAGGTTTTACACTAGCACTTTTTGGGGACTCTTTATTGCTTGCTGTTTGGTGTCAACAATGACAAATGCTAATAACAATGAAAACATTATTAAAATAACTTATCGTACCAAGATAATGTCATTAAGGGAATTCGCTTCTCAGTTTCAAAATAATTAGCTTTTCAAAACCCTTGTGATAGGGGATCAATAAAGAAATGAAATGAGCAAAACAAATATATAGGTCAATGTGCTTGGTTTCAAGATATTAGCCATTGAAATTTTGGCAGGAAAATATTCTCTCTTAACTTTTCTTAGCTTTATCATTGACAAATTAAAGTTCGCATAAACAATTAAAGAAAATAAAAACTATAAGACTTGTACAGATGGCTTATCATTATACATGTAACAGATTTATAAAAAGAAAAATTGGGGGTCGACGGGCATTTTTGTAAAGCATTCCAGTTGATAAAACCAGAGGATTCCAAAAATCTGAAGAAAAAAAATCCCAAAACATGACAAGCAAACTTCCTTAATTTGTATTTTTTAAGTACTTTAGCCACTTAACTGCCTCGACTTTGTGCAGAAACACGTTAATACAATATAACAACAATACAGTGTTAAACACGACGCAAATGTATTTGTGTTACACCTTTGACAATCAATGTTTATTTAGTCTCTTATATTTAAGTAATTTAAATACGAATTCAATACTGTATGATTGTACGATTAAAAGCATGCTTCGATTTTGTGTCATAACTATCGTTACTGTATTTCATATCGAATTTCCTGAAGTATTGTTCGATTATTTTGTGAATAAATGACCTAGCTAGTATACAGACAATTTAAAGTAATGAGGTATATCACATGCGACGTATAACATTTGACTAAAGTTTACTTGATACATTTTATTTGTATTAAATAGCACATGCATGTAAGTTTGAGGTCGATGTCCATAGCAATGACATAAAAATAAACAAGAATCAGTTGACTGAAGCCATCTTGAGGTTAGGGCACTATACAGTAACAATCCTGTATAGCAGGTGTCTCCCCTAACACCGAAAACTGTATTATGCTTTGTTCTTAAAAAAAACATTTACAAATACAAAACCGAAAAAAATCCTCGGGACATGGCTTAACATTAATACATTTAAGTCGAACTTATCCGTTGACTATACAAAGATAAATATCATACGTTCTATTATAGAAATGTTGGATCTCATTAGTTACATTTTGTACATGTAATGATAATATGCGTCACAGTTATTCGAAACTTTTAATTAAAATGCTTATATACAATTATTCATACACCCTATACGAACACAATGCTGAATTTAGTTACGAATAAAGTCTTTTGTTAGTTTCGGTGTTGCCACTTCATGTATTGAATTAACATGATGAATACAATTATAATCCCTGTGTGGGAATTTAACTTACATGCATGTGCTATTTAATACAAATAAAATGTATCAAGTAAACTTTAGTCAAATGTTATACGTCGCATGTGATATACCTCATTACTTTAAATTGTCTGTATACTAGCTAGGTCATTTATTCACAAAATAATCGAACAATACTTCAGGAAATTCGATATGAAATACAGTAACGATAGTTATGACACAAAATCGAAGCATGCTTTTAATCGTACAATCATACAGTATTGAATTCGTATTTAAATTACTTAAATATAAGAGACTAAATAAACATTGATTGTCAAAGGTGTAACACAAATACATTTGCGTCGTGTTTAACACTGTATTGTTGTTATATTGTATTAACGTGTTTCTGCACAAAGTCGAGGCAGTTAAGTGGCTAAAGTACTTAAAAAATACAAATTAAGGAAGTTTGCTTGTCATGTTTTGGGATTTTTTTTCTTCAGATTTTTGGAATCCTCTGGTTTTATCAACTGGAATGCTTTACAAAAATGCCCGTCGACCCCCAATTTTTCTTTTTATAAATCTGTTACATGTATAATGATAAGCCATCTGTACAAGTCTTATAGTTTTTATTTTCTTTAATTGTTTATGCGAACTTTAATTTGTCAATGATAAAGCTAAGAAAAGTTAAGAGAGAATATTTTCCTGCCAAAATTTCAATGGCTAATATCTTGAAACCAAGCACATTGACCTATATATTTGTTTTGCTCATTTCATTTCTTTATTGATCCCCTATCACAAGGGTTTTGAAAAGCTAATTATTTTGAAACTGAGAAGCGAATTCCCTTAATGACATTATCTTGGTACGATAAGTTATTTTAATAATGTTTTCATTGTTATTAGCATTTGTCATTGTTGGTTATGAAATGTATCAGTAACTGTGATTTGTAGTTGTTTTCGCAATTTTTCGGATTCTCTTTTGTCTTCGTCCTTAAAATATATAGTTGGTAGTCAGATTAGTTAGAAGTATTCTTACATATTTAAAACTACAAACAACCATTTCAGAATGACATTTGTTGTCCATTCATTTGATTTGTTTTGATTTTGCCATTTGATTAGGGACTTTTCGTTTTTTAATTTTCCTCGAAGTTCAGTTTTTTTTTTTGTGAATTTACTTTTCGAGATATCAGTCGTTTGCTTACTTTTTAGTCTCACCAATCGATTAAGAGGATACATCAAAGGAACACAAATAGACAAAATAGAAAGACATGACATAAAGAGTACAGAAACAATGTACTTTCGTCTCGTTGTAGTTGGTAACTAGTATAAGCAGTAATTTATTCATTTACAAATGTCATCATCCGAATAAAACAAAAATAAACGAAACAAAAGAATAGACAATTTGATGTAAAGCATAAATAGTAAATACTACAGAAACTGGCGAAATGGGTTTGAGTCTGTAATTCAGTAGTTGTCGTTTTTTTATGTGTTTCATATTTGTTTTTCGTTCATTTTCTTTATAATAAATAAGGCCGTTAGTTTTCTCGTTTTTATTTTTTTGAATTGTCATTTCGGCCCTTTTTTAGCTGGCTATGCGGTATGTCTTTACTCATTGTTGAAAGCATATAGTTGTTCATTTCTGTGTCATTTAGGTCTCTTGTGGAGAGTTGTTTCATTGGAAATTATACCATATCTTTTTTTTAGATTCCCCACATCTAGACAATAAGCAACTGTTTATTGTATGTGCTTCCTTAAAGAGGTACGAATCTGATGTTCAGTAGTTGTTGTTTGTTGTTTGTTTGTTCATTAGTGTTTCTCGTTTCTCGTTTTATTTATATAGATTATACTGTTAGTTTTCTCGGTTGAAAGGTTTTACACTAGCACTTTTTGGGGACTCTTTATTGCTTGCTGTTTGGTGTAAGCCAAACTCTTACCACACTTCTTTTAGCTATATATTTCCGTTGACCCTTTTGTTTTTACCCGAAACCAATTTTATGACGACAGTGTGATCCTGCAAATTATACATGTATTATCAACTTTAACCATAACAATAATAATAACATGCCACAAAAAAAAAAAAAAAACAATTGGACAATTGACCTTCGGAATTAGACTATTTATCGGATTTGTTATAATATGAGCAACACGACGGGTGCCACACGTGGAGCAGGATCTGCTTACCCTTCCGTAGCACCTGAGATCACCCCTAGTTTTTGTTGGGGTGAGTGTTATTTATTCTTTAGTTTTCTATGTTGTGTCATGTGCAATATTGTTTGTCTGTTGGCTTTTTTTTCATTTTAAGCCATGGTGTTGTCAATTTATTTTCAATTGATGAGTTTGACTGTCCCTCTGGTATCTTTCGTCCCACTTTGATTAGTGTCTACGTTCGTCATAATTTATCAAAAAAAAAAGACTAACAGCATTTATATATTATCCTGTCACACATAAACATAAAGTGTGCATTGCATACAACGAAATCATCAGCAACAGCAACTTCAAATTCCCATTACATAATTCTGAAGTTAATATTTTTAGAAAAAAATGGTGTTTTCTTGTAATCATTATTTATTTTTCAAACGATTAGAACCTGACTATTCAATATTGCAATAAATACATCGCATCCATAAAACTCAACTGTGTTCAATTTTAATCTTCAAACAAAATCTATAATGCAAACTAATAAACAGCAATCTTTTTGAGATTGTCTAATGCCTTGCAATACAAATGTAATATTTGTGTAATTATTGTAATGCTGTACTCGAATCGGTTTAAATTCTGTATCATTTGCTGTTGTCTTTAGTTGTTCAACATGAAAAATAGAAGAAGGATCTTAATATAAAAGAAATTGTGAACTACAGTACAAATAGATATAGGAAAATGTGGTATGAGACAACTCTCCATCCAAATAACAATTTATTTATTAAGTAAACCATTATAGGTCAATGTACGGCCTTCAACACGGAGCCTTGGATTACACTGACAAACAAGTTATAAAGGGCCCCAAAATTACTAGTGTAAAACCATTCAAACGGGAAAAAAACGGTCTAAACTATATAAAAAAAATCTGACTCACTAATGTATCACTAGTTATAACTGGTCATCAGAAAGAATACTTTTTAATTGAAGGAATACGAAAACTTTATCTTATCAGGTGAGGTTTTGTTTGAATTTTCTAAAGATACAAACGCAGGCATTTGTAATTCAGTAAGTTGGATATTGTCTATGCATACATTATTTTCAGTGTTAAATAGTATATGTTTTGCATAAAAGGACACGACAAAATATGATTGTATGAAAAATAATACTTGCAGATTTTCACATTATACAACGATGTGTGTAATATTTTACACAGTTTGTATACCAAGTCAGATTCAATTTTCTGACGCTTTTTTTTTTTTTATGAAATTCGGCTTGTGTTTTCTGGCAAGTATAAACTAAATGGTTTTCGTACACAGACGAGGTTCACCGCAAACGATTTAAACCCAACCTTTGCAACTAAAATATAATTTCATCCCAGGTCTTTCTGTTGTAACAAGATATATAAAAACTGTTGTCAAAAGTTAGTTACTTCTAGACCATGCATATTCATGGAATATTTAAAAATCTAAAAATCATTTATAATTTGTACAACATCAGTCAATCCAAAACTACGATGCGATTCAGTTGAGTGTCACAATTATCTCTTGAAATCTCAGAAACATGCGACTAATTTGGTTTGCATACGGAAAGTGTCAAATCAAGCAATATTGTTGTAAATAAGTTTAAAGCTCTGTATTGTATAGCAAGATACCCTGGCAACTCATAAATTACAAGTCTTTTCATAACCATAATAATAGAAGTTTATATCAATAAAATGTTAACAGTGGCAAGATAAATTCGTTGAAGTTATATGCGTTTTCCTGTTCAATATTATCCCCATTCTTCCTTAGCATATAGTTTTTAGAACGTTATAGATTTAAGTTAAGTCGATAAAAAGTCCACTTTACGAAAACATCAACTTGGCATCTTACTCAAATTGCTGGCAATCTGATGACGCACAGTCAACATGCAGATATGGGATGACGTTAAAGTTTACGGTATACATCCTTCTATCAGCTGGTTTACGTCGTAATAAACCCAAATTATCCAGAGGAATGTTGAATCAAATCATATGCCTAAAAAAAAAGAGAAAAAGACTGTTTGTAGATTTACTTTTAACTTAAACTGTTAAACATGAAGACGCTTGAAAAGAATATATACCATGTACTTGTTGTAGCCATTGTATTTTTATAAATGTTATAAAAGATTGTTCTGTCCTTTATCAATTAGATTGTTATCAGTGTAAGCGATCGTCTTTACTTTTAACACAATATTTAAGATACTATGTATTTTCTTGTCTGAAGTGGTAATTATTTAATGGAGCCTATTTTCAGTCTTTCTCACGTCTAGCAATGTGAATGATGATGTCATTATTATGCACTATACTTGTGTATATATATCGCCGTCTCAATATGAAATCAAACATAAAATCTGGAAATCCGATTTGATAGTGGCAAAGACTCGATTGGAGTAATGGATAGAATCAGAAACAAGCTCAATTTTAACCTATTAAAGATTTGTAGGTCATTGGCTTAAAATAAGTGTACATTTTAAATTTTTAGATACAATGTACGAAGTTTTCCGTAGGTCGAGAATATATTTAAGAAATACAAGGTTTCCTTTACAATCACGCCGTTACTTACCAAACATTCCTTATATTTGCGTATCAACAAAAACACCAATCAGCAACTGAAAAGGAACATTAAAAGAAAATATCAATTTCAAACTCATATAATTGCATTACCTTGACGCAATTAACTTGAATATGATGAAGCATCAACAAGAAGTATACATTTGTAAACTTAACGGCAATTTAGTTTTGATGATCATTTTTACGTGAATTATTTCTGATTAAGTCTGAACAATACATTTTTTAGTCATGTTCAGCGTTTTACTCAATTTCAAGCGTCTCTTACACATTCAAAACTGCCAATCCATTTTTCTCGTAGTCAATTCAATACTTATCATTATTTGTTCAGACAATTCAATATTGTGTGGTTGAAGTGTACAAAAAAATAAAAACTACAAAACATACTGAACCAAACTTTACTGTAAGCTAATTTTCTGAAAAGTACAACTTTTGCCGCAGTGGATAAGCCTGAACATTTACTGTTTTGTCATTCTAAAACTGTTCGGATCAGTGTGATCGTTAACGATTAAAATGCGTGTACAATTAATAACTAAATAGTACAATGTATAAGGAATACTTCAGGTATAATATACAAAGTATATCTTCAATTTACACTATGCTTTATATATGTTCTTAAACTACGATTTCCGTATTTGATTTATGACCTGCATCATTGGAACTCAATCTCTTTGGTTTGACCTCAAGTATTGATAAGGATATATATAATTGTGATCATTCCTTAACATCTCTCGGAAAATGTTCAATCCCTGAGATTATGACTTGCATGTCCTACTGTTCTTGGTATTCAATACCGATATTATATATATGCCAATTAGTATTACGTAACGAACACACCATAAATAAATCTCTATTGTTTAGAAAATTATTAAAATTTATCATAGTTGATTATAGGGTTTTGTGTTAGGTTCGAACATTGTTGTCAGTTTCTTGATCAGGTGGGATGTGACCAAACTTTATAGACAAATACAATAGGAAGCAAGACAACCACGATAATATTTTAATTCAGCACTGAACATATTAAAATGTTGCCAAATAATAAATAAAGGCAACAGTAGTATACCAATGTTCAAACTCATAAATCCATGGACAGAAAACAAAATCGGGGTAACAAACTAAAACTGAGGAGAACAACGACACAACACTACATTTTTTACAAGTGATGCCCAGATAAAAATGTTTGAAAGCCGAAACAAGCACAAACTCGAACAGCATCGAGGACTAAAAGATTAAAAAAGTTGTGCCAAAAAAACGGCCAGGGTTTTCTGTTAGTTACCAGAACATCCTTATCATTTAGAATAATTTATACTTTTGCAAACAGTAAATTTATAAAATTAATAAACAAAAGCTGTACATGATAGAACTGAAATATTAACTAATTACAGGAAGCAACTGAAATACATTATATAACCAGACATTTGCAACACAATATGTAGACACATCCGAATATGTTTAAACCACAACGCCAAGTGACGTCATATATGAAATTGTAAAAAATGACAAAAAAATGATGACGTCTTTAACATTTGATAGACAATCAAGACGGGTATTCAGTAATGCAATCATCGACACTAGCATTGGAACTGAAAGAAAATTAATAAAAAATTAGTCATATACAGTATTTATATTGAACAAATTTTATTGATATCACTTTATTTTTTTACAAATCACCTTAATAAAGGAAATTTGTATCTTTGAGATTAATGTTTATATAATCATCTACCTTGAGGAATCAGTAATTGCAAGGACATTTTATATTGAAATTCACAAACACAAAAACTATTGCACAAACAAAAATCAAATCTTTTATCTGATTGACTATCTTTTTTAATCGAAATTATTTAAAGATGACTATCTATGTATCTAGTTGTACAAATTGTATTAACTTCAACGATTTATACCTCTAGATATAAATTTAATGCAATCGAAAGGTCCAAATTCAAGTTTAACGATGAACAAAAGCTACACAGCCTCGTGTTTATTTTATTTCATTGCTAGGAAACTCGCAATCATGATTGTTATTAGTATCTTGTTATGTGTCGAAACAGATGATATCTTTTGAGGATTTTGCAATACCTTTATTTAAATACATTCACAATAGATTGTATGAATTACCAATGCATTTATCGAGAAAAGATTTTACCGATCTTTCTTATTTGTAAACTTGATATTTATTCTCTTAGTGTGAGTCTTATCTTGCGTTATATCTTTCAAAAACATACAATACATCAAAGCAAGCAGCATATAGGTGAATAGAAACATGTTCAGTCATTTTTGGTCCAAAATACTCTTAAACTTCGTACCATATTTGGTCTTTTTAACTTTTTTATTTGAGGTCAGTTGTGATTTTGTGTAGCAAATACATCCGTCTTGCATATACAATTTTAATACTCTATCTACGATGAGTTTGTGTATCATCAACAAGTTTCCCACCTAGAACAAGGCATAATTACAGCATTTATGTGTGGATTGCGCTCGGTGTGTTCCTGTTCTGCTCATGCAGTCGGATGCATCGTTTTATTGGTACCTGAAAATAAATTCATAATAAAGGGAAAACAAAATGAGAACAAACGGTAAAAAAATGTCATTAAATGTAGTATAGTAAGGAAAACAGAATATAACCTAATTCGCCTAGTCAATAAGTTTCTATTTCAACTTTTTCATTTCACTTGTTCCATCTGAACGCAGCAGGATCTAATATACAGAAATGGGAATCTAGTTATTTAAATCATGAAACGAAAAGAAAAAAAAACCATTCGGAATTTATGAAAATAAAAAGAAAACGTATGAATAATCTAAACTAACACAAATAGAGAAACCGACGTAAGTCCTATAAACCAATTATGTGTAGAACAAAGGTGATTCTGTAACTTGTATCAGTACTTACATATGTAACTTTTATCATTACTTACAAATTTAATGTAACGTTTATCATTTCTTACACATTTAACTATTATCATAGCTTACAGTATATTTCAAAACAGGTGTTGATGTCTATCCGTCAAAGACAGAAACATGTGTCGTAAAAGAATATCTAACATCCATCTTGATCGCGAAAACTAATCATTGTAGCATACTAAACAAGTATAATATTGTAGTAAGGGCGCTTTTGGTAGATTTAAATATGACCATGCCATCGAATTTATCAGAAGGATGGATCGTCAACAAGTAAGAGGAATATTAAATCGACTCATAAGGCAGCAAAGGCATACATTTATTGGTCATGGTGTGTTATTAATCATTTCCAAATACGATTAAAATGTATGCATAACAATGTAGTTATCTGAGCTTATGGGTTTAGTCAAAAAGATATGTTCTAGACTTTGTGTAATGTTTTTATTGATATGTTCTTGTAGCATTTATGTTTGAATGATTGAATAGTATATCAGACAACATCATAGAAAACAGCAAAGAAACATATCGATTGTGAGATGTTCACCAAAATATTTTGTGTTTGAAGAATATTGTCAAAAAAGGTTAGGTCGAATATTAAAATTGCATAGGGAAAGTTGAAAGGGTATCCAGTTATGTAGTCATTGTTGTGTTCTGAAAAAAAGAAAGTTTATGCCGTTAAAATTATATCATGATGGATTTCATTCAAATGAAACATTAAACTTTAAATATTTAACAAATCAAATTTAACTTGGTAATCAAGAGAATGAACACGTTTAGTAAATAATCTCAAATGAGAATTCCGTATGAGTATGAATAGAAATGTAACTTTATATTATAAACAATTGATTTAAACAGTGTTTGGACGAGCAATGAATAAATAGAATTGAAAATGGAAGAATTTATTAGATATTAGAAAATACATCTTACTATCAGTATTAAACGTTTAATATCAATATAATGTATATCTTTAATTTAATATGAATAAAACATAATACTACTCATGAAAAAATATAGTTTCGGTACGTTTTCCTCGATAAAGATGTATATCAAACAACATGAAATCATACAAATTGTCTTAACCCATGTTATTCGATAACTAAAAACCGAATTATTTTACCATTGTGACAGTTCTATCTATAACCATTGAAATACATGGTAACACATAAATGCAGCTTCCGCAGCAATTTAAGCATATATTAAAATGTAACAATATAAAACAACTATGCTTATGTTTTCTATATAAATAGCTGAGATACCCTAGCAAGCGACTAGTCTTTTAAAAAACAACAATAAGATGCACACATTTAAATTCATTATAAATTTTTATTTGTAAAAAATTAATGACCTAATCAAAATAAAACTTGTGTTGTATTTGTTCACACTTGATATATCTGTGCCGTTATGCTTACATGTACATGTATAGTATTTACATAGAAATTAACCCAAAAAAATGTAATTTCAAAAGTAGATATTTTCTTTTTCCATAGCATATCATAAATGTAGCTATTATTCAAGTGTAGTTTACAATTTATATATATTTGTATTTGCAAATATTACAATACCATACTCATGATACTGTTATAATAAACATGAAATAGGAACTCAAATATCGGGATTGTAGAACTATCAAATATACTTACCTATACACTGTGTGTCTTGTTCGTTTACGCATATGGTCACTCCAGTGTCGTTATAATAGCACATGTTTTGGCTGCATACTCTTGTTTCACATGGACTTTCTAGACATGAATATATATTGTTATATTACAATATAGCAAAACAGTATTTTGATATATAGGTCGTACAATTAATTTGTCTTAAATATGTCCTTGTTTATTTTAATTCAAAAGCATTTGTCCATGCTGATCAAGATAAATATATATAAAAACAACCATAACTATTTTGGTTTAAAACATAGAATTGAGAAACGAAATTGGGAAATGTCAAAGAGACAAACCCCTACCAAATAACGAGCTCACTCTCATCGGTTGCAGGTGTACAGAAGTCTTATTAGCACTAACATCACATGTATCTTGTATCAAACTACTATGATACACCGAACAAAAAGGAAAAAGTATATTTATTCAATATCATAATTTGATTTTGAAATGATGAGTAGTTAAACATTCCTCTTCACTTATTAGTACCGGCATCATTTTTTACTAAGCAGCAACTTATAAATTCATTGACATCCATTTCTTCTTCATTGAAAACAACAGGTAATATAAAATGTATCACAAATAGTTGACGATTGCTAACTAAATTTACTTTCGCAGAATTTCCCTGTCCAGTTTCCATTACACTGGCAAACAGCTTGTTCATCAATGTCCACTTCACATACACCATTATTGCCACACGGCTTATTATGACAGGGGTTTACTGGAGAAGAGAAGGTATTTTTCATTTTAGCTTATTCACAAGTCAATAGGTACAATTGACAAAAATTAATCATTGTTGTGTAATAATATATTGAATGTTTCGACAGACTATGATTTGTCATATTAAGATTTAAGCATATGTGTATGGTGTTTCTCTTATTTTCATAACATTTGATAGAGAAAATAACCTAAACGGTATCTGTTTTTCAACACCAGATGCGCATTCCGACAGGCAATGTGTTTTCAACGATGCCCAAGGCCAAAATATTTTAAAATCAACAACTTAAAAAAAAATATAAACTAATAAAAGACAAAAAAGTGTGAACAAAGCCGGGCTAAAACACTGTATTTTATGATTTAATAAAATGATAAATGGTCCTAGTATATAAGATTTCATAAACCAATTGTGTTGTTTCGAGTTTTTCACTCACCTAGACCCCTATTTTTTTTTTCTATTCATACATTTTATAACGGATCAAATGAAATGCAAATAATATTGTTATTGTTATACAATTACCTGCTGAAGGATTCTTAGCTGCACATTTCAATATACGTTAAAAAAAATTATCGGTTTCTATAGAGACGAACAAAAAAAATCAAATCAAACATTTTAATAATCAGAATTGGTAAAAACCTAAAAGTGTCAGTGTCCAAAAACCTTATGTTAGTCAACGCATTAGTAATTTGAAATCGTTTTTGACATTTAATTGCCTTACATTGTGCTATTATTTCGATTTTCAAAGTTTTTCATAATTTTCAGCCCAAAATAGTGTTTTCCGATAGTACGATTTTTTTGATCTTTTTTATATGATCGTATCATGCTTTGGTATTATAAAACTGTGAAACCATTTTTGTTGCAATGTGTTTATAGTTATGCAATATTTCCCGTAGACAGACAGAACTAAAACTACAATGTAACGATTTGAATATTTTTAGTATCTTAACAATACATGTACCTATATACTGTTTTGAACTGATTAAATATAACCCCTATAAAACAGTGGTTACAAAGCAAATTACATTAATGAAAATAGTAAACATCCAAATGAAACTGTTTAATCTGTTACCAATAGCCAATCCGTTAAGTTAGGTATTTTAATTGTATGTATAATTCAAATAAGTTGTTAAAGTAAAACATGTAGGTTTTTTGTTCTTATAATATATATATGAGAAATGTAAATCTACTTTTTATTTATAGTTACCATTGCATTTTGTCCCCGTCCAATCTCCAGGACATAAGCAAGATAGGTCACCAAAACTGTTAACAAAGCATGTTCCTCCATTTGTGCAGAAATTATTTGAACAAACTACATTATAAGATATCAATTTAAAATCATTAGATGAATAAAGCAGATTCTTTAGCAGAAATTTTGTATAACGATTATTCATGTAATTTATCATTCGATATAAACAACTTGTTTTGTTGAAATGCATTTTAGTCGCACTAAAACATTTCGCAGAAGTTAATTTGATAGTTCGTTTTTATCAGCAGCTAATACATTTGCATGCAATTAAATTATAATCCAAGACTAAATTAGCATTAAGTGAAGGTCTGATGTTTATATTCTGGAACATATATTGTAATTGATACGTATTGTTATAGTTTTGCGTAACCGACTGTATCATCTTTATAAAATGTTTAATATTAAGCCAATGAAACTATACTTCAAATGGGTGCTTTTTAATTTCTTATTTCTAAACGAAAATAAGGTGTCATGTATTTTTACTTTCAATAAGTCATGACATCATTCATTGTAATCTATTCTTTAATCAGAATTTGCAGGTTATTTTTTTTTAATTTCTATTCTTAAATTAACAATGGATTACCTGGACATTTGTCGAAGGCACATGCAGGCAATTTCTGAATACTAGACAATCCGGGATAATTAATGCATGTTATAGTTGTCTCATACTTCTCTACCAAATTTAGCCAATTCCAAAACGGAAGTATGCTACAATCACAATTCAGGTCAAGGGTGCTGTAAGTACAACAATTAAGAACATAAATATACTGAACACCGAGGCAAATTAAAATTGGTAAATCCCTAACCAAATAACCAAATGGTAAAAACAAAGTATAGTTCCGTGATATTTTTTTTATCTTTTCCCACTTTTTCATTGTAGTGTAAACTTTTCATGTTCATCTGATTTGAATGATGGATAGGAAAACAGGTACGTACTATGTGATTTCTGACAGCAATTTATGATTGTTTTATCTCAATTTATACTGTCTTATTTTAAATTACAGCTTATATCGACTTGTACAAATAATGTCTATCCACCTGAGTTCGATCTTAGTTCATCTTTTTGTACTTTTTTGGTGTTTTGTCGACATATTTTTGTTAATTAATTTTTACTTTTCAATAACCTTTGTATTCAGTAAATTAAAGTTTCGTGTTTAATCAGGATAATATCTGTTATAATAATGATTGACATAGCAACTTACAGAACAGTTAAATGTGTCATATGTTGAAACGTAGACTCTTCAATGTATGTAACATTATTTCCAGCCATCAATCTGAAAATGTAAATCATATGTTTATATACTAACAAACCTATCAATTCATGCAATATATATTATGATCAGCATTTTTTTTTAAATGTGTCAAAAAATTCTTGAAAAGATGTACTTTCGCTCTCTCTCTATCCATTGATCGATATACAGTACACATCATTACGCGTTTTTGTCTTAAACAAACATGCATGAAAATGTCTCTTACTTTCTCTTCCGCAAATGCATGTTGCTTTTATGTAGATAGTTTTAAACAGTCAGGATTCATGACATTTGGTTTAAATTGTCCATTATTTTGATTGTTAATTCATACACAAACAAAGGTATACATACTCATGTCAATGGAAACTCGCAATTTAATGACATTTAATTAATTTGTACAATATCTTACATCTCTCTAATAGAGTCCAAACCGTTAAAATAATCTTGTTTCACCTCGGTGATGCTATTGGTATCGAGGTTTCTAAAAATATATAATTATATATTAAGAATAAGTCATTGGGGATAAATTACTGATATCGAAAGGAATATATGATATTATTATCATAGGCATTTCACATTAATTTAATGTCCCGAGAAAACATGGTATCATATTTAAATGTTCAAACTCCAGTGTTTTTTTTTTTTTCATTTTTCATTTTTACTTTACACAATTGCCATGAAACACATATAGAAACCTGTAGTTCATAGTATGTTATCGGTTGTGCTTCTTAGTGTTACATCTAATAAAATGTGTGTGATACCTATACATTGCGTGTCATGTAGACGCTTTTGTTTTTATGTATCTCTCGTGTGTACCAGCAAGCCCAGAATAATACACCTTGTCCACAGTATGTTCGTGAATATGGCATATTAAACGTTCTTCTTTTAAAATGTTGTTTTCAGTTGTGCATGGTACGTGATGTTTGCTAGTGATATATTGTGTTTGTTTTTGTCCAAGACAAAATCATCCACTCTCAAATTAAATCGAAACATGTAGAATTGTATTATAAATCAAAAACTTACAGCTCCCTTAAATTTACCAAATTGGAAAATGAATTTGGCTGTATCACTGATATATCGTTGTTTTGTAAGCACCTGTAAACGTTGGAAATCAATATGATATTTGGACTGTTTATTGCAATATTGTGAAAACAAACTTTTCTTTCACAAACATTAATGCGAATAGAATATAGATTTTAGTATAAAATGATTTAAATACGATGTGTCATACCTTTTTTAAAATGCACATTTCAAAGTTTTATTATATATTGTGTTAACCTTAGTCGTACTTGTCCCTGATTTACCTGTATTTTAAAGATTAATGACGCCAAATCTCAGTCTAATTCAGTGTGAATTTTACTATTTTTGTAAATGAAATTGACAATACTGACCCATAAGTGTTCCTTTTTTTCCTGATTTGGACAAATATATTCCGTGATGCTCTCTGAGTGTTTCATTTATAATTTAAAAAGTTTATTCGAAGAAATAGAAAGAAAAGTATTCGTTAGTTGATCGCATTCCTTTTAATCTTAACTTATTACATTTCGAATGTTTGTGATTATGTTTTCAAATCCTGACTATTATGTTTAAAAATTCAACACATAATCCTAGAACACATGAAGCTATGTGATGATAGATTGATTCGATTTCTGTTATATATGCTGGCTATGCAGTTCAATTAGGTAAAAAATCCCATGTTCGTTTTTTTTTCTTTTCTTCTGCATTTCCAACAATATGTGTCATGTCTAACAATGTCTTAGGTCGATGAATATGGAAAATATAAGTTTGGGATGCCAAAAAATCAATAGCATAATATATGTTTTAAACTAACTTTGTTAAACTAAAGTTGGATAGTCGATAGATGCATGTATAGTACCAAATTCAGGAATGTTTGATTCAAATCGGAAAAAATAGACTCGCCTAATACGATGTCTCCATAGGATATGAACGTAAATATATGTGTACTCACAATTTATTTAGACCGGGTAAATCAAGAAATGTTGTATTTTCAATTATCGAAATAGCATTATTCTCCAAGCCCCTACAGAAAATTTGAGATATATAGATACATATTTATTTAAAACCTTCAGGTATTTAACATTTAATATTTTATGGTAACATTCTTGACAAAGCACAAACATTTCGGCAGTCACCTCAAAAGTAAAAAAAAAAACTGTAAAAAACTAATAAAAAAAATATAGTTACGATACAGTTGTCAGGTCAATAGATATTGCATATGTTGGCTTTAATATTGATTCAATGACAAAGTCTTTGCATCGGATAAACAAATCATATTTGGCAAGATACAGGTTATGTTCGTATTATATATTTAATGATGATATGATACTAAACCCTAGCGGGAGTAATTGTGTTTGATATTCATATGTAGACGACATAATATTTCAATCATTTTTAATTAGGTCCGGATCAGGCATTTCAGTAATTACTAGTACTACTGGTCCTTTGTAAATGTATGTATCATTGTTATTTTGTTTAGTTTCTTTTTAACATTTTCTGGCATCGGACTTCTTTCAAACTGACTTAAACTGTGGATTTTGTTATGTGTTTGTTTTTCTACTTGGCTTGAGGCATTGAGTGAGCTATGCGATCCCAAAAACATGTTTGACCCGCCCTAGTCTTGTGTCTATACCAAATTAGGAGCCACTTTGCTTTATTAGTCTCGTGTGATGTTTTTTTAAGTTCCTGAAATATATTTCGGAGTTAAGTATGAAGTCTATTGTTACTGTTTAGGGGCCAGACGAAATATGCCTCCGGGTGCGGGATTTTTTGCTATAATACAAACACTTCGGCTGTTTTCTGATCTTCAGTCGAGTTTTTTTTTCTTTATCTCTTTTACACATTCCAAATATCCAGTCCCAATATTATATTGGTATGTCTTGAATTCCTTACGTTTATGTCTGTTTCGATGTTTTTAAAATCAATGCAATAGGCTAATTTACTTTAAAATTTTAGAAATGACAAATTATGTAAAACATACTTTCAATACATTGAAAGTCGATGTTTATGTTGTCAAATTTCAAAATGATTGTGTACATTAGGTTTTCGAAGTGTTTGTTAACTTGTAAACACTGAGTTGGTGGCATACACATTTCAAAGTTATATCAACACTCATATTTCATTAAATGTTGCATGTGAGTCCTCATCGTGTCTTGGTTTTTTATACTCGGCATCGTCGCTGCCTTTTCATTATATTTTACTTTCAATTTCAATACGGATAAACTTAAGTAATTGTAAGATAATGCGTGTTAACTTACTCAGGTATACAAAGTCTTACGTATTGAAAATCGATTCCAAGTGATATTTCAAAAGAAAAAAATGCTTGTCTAAATGCTTAAACGGATGACCCTTCATTAAGAAATGATACCATCCAATAGACGAAAGCCGAGTAAATATATAAATTGGAAAACATTATATGAGCAAAAGCAATATTAAATACTAGCAAAATTCGTCTGCACTCAGTTTTGCCATTGAGAATATATTTATTAATGATAATAGTATACTAAAAAAGAAAATCGAAAGTATAATGGTTACACAAGGTTCGTTTCACCTTCTGTTACTTCATGTTTATGATAGATGATCAAACATGAACTTATAAAATTATAATACTGCAGATTCATTTATTTTCATGGGCAACAATGTCAGTAAATGCAGTTTTGTTGATATTTAATTTCATGAAAATGAAACAACTTCATACAAACATAATGGCCATTTGTATTTATCTAAACATTTTGGTTAAATTTTTGATGTACATGTACATAGTGTGCAACATCCATGATTATTGATAAAAAGACAGTATTTGCATGTTTATCAGAATATATCAAGTATCAGAATATTTCTCGATCCGTTCCCATTACTATTAAATTTGAAATTCTAATTTCAAGCATACATGAATTGTTAGCTATTCTTTAAGAGAGGAAATTGTAGCATTTCATTCGTTTGAATAAACTCATCATAGATACCAGGACTAAATTTTGTATATACGCCAGACGCGCGTTTTGATGTCTCTTTCTGTTTCCTTTCTAGATGAAATTAAATCATCTCCTTCAAATTCACAAATATCGTCTCATAATGTTACAGTATATACTTATCAACATTCCAGGGTTATACATTCACACAAGCAAGAAATGTGACGACACTATTCTTAAACGACATTACTTGAGTATTACAAACTAATTATTTAAAAAAAAATGGTGTTATTTTCAATTAAATATGATTTCTTTCCATGTCATACCGGAAAGTTGTATGTGTAAACCGTATATCAACGAATTTGAAAACAGGTAAAACACAACTTAATTGAAATGTTTTCAATGATTATTTGTTGTTTGTAAATATATTATATCTTACAGAGTAAACAGGTTAGGCAAGTCTTTGAAAGCTCCACTTTCCATTTTGTATATTCTATTATTTCCTATGTTTCTATGTTTCAAAAGAAGAAGTTTGCATACAGTTCAAGATAAAAAAAAATCAACTACTTCATTTATATGATTTTAAGTTTAAAGCATGAACTATTTGCAGAAGATGTTTTTGTTTGTGCACAGTTTTGTTTTAAAAGAAACACCGAATTGGTATGAAAATACAAATATTTTCGTCAGCTTTTGATTTTTTCGAGTTACATTTGTGAAACTGTAATATCTACATCTAAATCTTGACATCAAGTGTTGGTCATAATAGTTTATTAAGTTTAAACGTTTATTTTCCCGTATGTGCAAATTTAACAATGAAAATGTTTATCCAGTATGTATAATAGTGTTAATACGATACCAGACAACAATTGTAGAAATCGTAACTAAAAGGCAACAACTTCAAAATTGACTAGTTGGACGATTTCGATGATGATGACTGTTTTCTATATATATTGTCTGGCTATTCATAAATGCCCTTTTGGTGTTTTTTTTATCAATTACATGTAGTTTGCATAATAAAAGCCAGTTAAACTAAAACTTTAGTAAAAATCGTCCTCAAAGAGCAATATTTTTTTGAAACATTCAGTTAACGAATTCTAACGTTAGAATGACTGCAGATCTTTTCTTGCTGGTGATTTAAAAACTCTTTAACAAGGAGTTATCGGTACATTTCTGCTTTTCACTTCGTAGTTTATTTATCATGATGATAATTTGTTGTCGTTTGAATGTTTGCTCTAGCTATTACAGTTAACTATATAAGATGCTTTTTTAATGAGACAAAAAAGGCAAACACATTCAGAAGAAGTGGTTTGACAGTCTTGATTGACACTATCAACAAGAAGATCTCAACATTTTGAAAATTTTTGCGCTGATCAGATTTTCCGTATCGCATTTTTCATATTATACAGACCAAACTTGCATTTCCTAATATATATTCTGTTTTTTTGGTTATCAAAAGTTTGTCGGTTGACTGATTGTATCATCGAAACATTTTGCTTACCTAAATACCCGATGCTGATTGTGGCCAAGTTTTGTTAACTTTGATCTATCAGAGAAGAATTTTGTTAAACGGACGGACAATGACGGACGAAGACTATCACAGATGACAGACAACAAATGATATCAAAGGTCACTTTGAGCCTGAAGTTTGTTTGGTTGAATGGGTTTGACTTAGATAATAACATGTTATCAAATACATCTAGTGATTTGTGGTGACATGGCAGATATACATCAGTGATCACAAAGCCAAAAGCAAGCAAAAGTTTTTATAATAGGATACCCTGGATCGAAAAACAAATAACACGGATGATAAATCATCATTCATAAATACAATTTCCCGCAGAATATTTTACGGTACTCACATTGTACTTAAACGCTGCAGCCCTGCAAATGTATCGGCTGATATTGTAGTGAAGTCATTAGCAAACAGATACCTACAATTAAACTGGCCATCTGAAGAGAGTACTACAAGATACACTGATATTTCAAAATTTTAAATCTGTAGAAAACTGCAATACCAAACGTGTATTTCCGTATATGAATATCATGAATAAAGCCTATTCCTAACCATCTTATAGTATAAGGTTTTCAAAACCAATTAGCTTGAATGTTATATTTGCACTTGATATCATACTTCCCCCAAAAAATCAGTCTGTATGATGTGATACAATTACTTTTTGACATGTTTATATTTCATTTGTTATTCGTATGTATTGTATTATTTATTAAGGTCTACTTAACTCTGAAGATAAAACTATCACCAACAGATATATCTGATGTGCATGTATCAATACTTAATTGGTACATGTACCTTTCTTATATACAATATATATGGTTATTTTCATATATTATACATACAACTCAGCGAGATTGTTCAGCTCAACAAATGTGCCTGCGGCGATGGATTTAATATTGTTGTCAACTAGATTTCTAAAACAAATAATTTAAAAACTGGTTTGTATTTGTCGTATAAATAAAAGGTATTTTGCACGTTAACCTACCCTTAAAATTTGGTAATGTCCAAAATAAAGAACTACAGTTAAAAAGTGACAGAAGTATTTACTGCATTTTCGTAATTTTAATTGTATGCAAACATAGAACTTACAGATTACACATGCTTAATACAAGATAAAAACAAGAATGTGTCCCTAGTACACGGATGACCCACTCCAACTATATTTTCTATGTTTAGTGGACCGTGAAATTTGGGTCAGAACTCTAATTTGACATTCGAATTAGAAAGATCATATCATAAGGAGCATATATACTAAGTTTGAGGTTGATTGGACTTCATCAAAAACTACCTCGACCAAAAACTTTAAACTGAAACTGGACAGACGAACGAACGAATGGACGGACGGATGAACGGATGGACGGACGCATGGACGCGCATACCAGAAAACATAATGCCCCTCTACTAACGTAGGTTGGGCATAAAAATGTACTTAAAGTCCTCATTTACTGATAACTTTTAAGTAGTTAAAGTAGTATTATTTGAGTAGTAGAATTGGTGGTTAATTTTTGACTGTACACGCGACAGAAAATCCAATAATTGTACTGCAGCAAAGATGAGGAATACTCATAATTTCAAGATTTAAATGGTCTCAACTTTCATTAACTATGATACTGATATGACAGCTGTACTAGAGGTCTTTAAAACGACAGAGGAACATATTAAATTAGTGGGCTTTTATATTATAGTTCAGAAGGATATAGAAATTGTATCAAGTCAGATAAATTATATTTTACTTCTTGGATCCTCCTATTTTTTACAATTATCTGACGAAACTCTGACTTATCTTTATAAAATGTCACCAAAGAGAGAAAAGCATTGTTCTTTTGTGATATAAACTGTTTTATATGGGTAAATAATTGACATTGAAAAGTTTCCCAGTTGATGAATACGTGTGATATAAACGTTAATGAGATGATAAAAACAGCAATATAGAGACAACAAAATGAACAATGGACAGGTGTCCACAATATGTTAGTCTCAAAAAAATTCCAAACTCTGTAACTTGTGTGAATTAATTAGCTTGCAAGACAGTCCATTCATTCGAATAACAAAAACATCATTGATATTGGTTGGTCATTTAAACGGTTACAATTTTATAATCAAATGTATCCTTTTAAATGAAAATTGAAACAGAAAATATTAAGATTAAGGATACTACAGAAAGTAGAAAACATATATTGATCTCCATCCCAATATTGATTCAGATGTTCGACCAAAATACAAAATCTACATGTATAACAATCTTGATCTTCATGCTTTCTATTTTTAAATTGTAAATTCACCATTTCTCATAAATAACATAGCCACTGCAACATTGTATGGCGTTTACATACATTTTCTCCGTTTGGTTATATTGCACTATATGGCATTTATATTTATTAAGCTTGTATGTGTTTATGAAACAAAAAATATGCTTTGAGGAAGACAAATGTATATCGATAGTACATAAACTTTAAAACCGCTATCACGATTTTAGTAAATTAAGTACTTACAGTAATGTAAGCCGAAATAAGAAAGCAAATGCACCGGGCTGGATAACATCAATCCTACAACCAGCAAGAACACTGCAAATATAAGAAACAGTTTATAAGATTTAAGTATGATAAAGAAAACAAAATTTTTTTCATATCCCTAGTAATTCCTCCTCGAGAGAAATATATCACTATCGATTCTTTCAATTTGAAAATGCTTCTCTTGTTTGACCTTCAAAAATTATGGTAGTTAACTCAGATGTTTAAGTTGATCGCAACTTCCAAATTTGATTACTTCTGTGGTTTCTTACATTTAAATAACAGTTTGTAACGAATTTTGAAATTTTTATGTCTACAGAATAAGTAATGTTGCCTAAAGAAAAAATCATGATAACGAATGGACACTTTTATAGTCTAAGTAAATAAATCGATATTTTGTTTTTTAGTGTCAAAGTTTTTATTTATATTCCGTCCAAACTCCGTCTTAAAAATGTATTTCAAATATTTAATGCTAACTCAAATTTCATATTCATATTCAATTGTATTCAGTTATAAGCTCTCTGTAGAAATGTCAGAATACTTACCTCTGGTGTATTTATTAGCACATGGCTTCTATTTATAAGAAGTGTTTTTATAAGAAATATCACAAACAGTTGAATAGCAGTTCTAGTTTATAACTGTCAAAATTTGTTAAAGCATAGAACTGTCCAAATTAGTAGATGCATATAACCGTCAGAATCAGTTCTAGAATTGCATTTTCAACGTTATTTGAATATAAGAACTGTTCAGAAATAGTCTGAGTTAAAATTAAAATGGATAGTTCTGGATTATAACTCTACAGATATGTTGTATTACAGGAGAAAATTGCTGTATCTCTGATCGAATTTAGGAGAATTGCATTTAACTCAATTAACTTATTACTCATATATCATCTACAAATGATTAAAAGTATGATCATATCTACAGTCGTCAATGTAATTTCGCAATCTTATTTATACATCCCGTAATTGTTTTTTGGTACTTTTATAGTAAATTTGTGTTTTTTTGTCTTTATATTTTGTTAAAATGCTTGGTCTAAATGCAAATTTCTGCTTTTTTTGCCATATTTATTTAAGTGATGAAGAGTATAACATAATGGTGACTGTTGTACCCACATTTTTGACATTTTTACCTTCTATATCTGTTTGTCAATACAATTGAATCTAATGCAACTGTCGTACAAGTGAGGGTTTTAGCTAGCTATAAAACAGGTTCAATCCACCATTTTCTTCCAAAAAAAATGCCTGTACCAAGTCAGGAATTTGACAGTTATTATACATTCTTTTGATTTGTTTATCATTTGATTATGTTACTTAATTACGGATTTTCCTCCGAGTTAAGTAATTTTTTTTTTGTGATTTTATATAGCTCTGTTAAATGGTTATAACTTATTTCTAATGAACACACATTCTATTGTTTGTATTTATGCTGATACTTATTCAGTGGTTACATCTAACTCAAATACTCCCGTTATCATTGATCATTACATGTTAGATTTTCGGATTATACAAAAACCATATCATTTCAAGGGAAGTGTGTTTATACTCCAGTACATCTGCATTAGTAAACGAATATCTGTCTGAATTGGCTGTTTTAATCTCAACAGCTTCTGACAAGTCTTGCCCTGAATATGGGTTACTTATGGGTTAACACTTTACTACTTTTGTTTAGTAAATAAAGTACAGAACAGATCTGAATTAACTGTACACGAATAATCCGCATTGAAGTAGTATGTAAATTGACTGAAGGACCGTGTTTGACTGGATAATTTACAATTCTATTTCGAAAAAAATCTTTATGGGGGGTGCCACATATGGAAGAGGATCGTTTAACTATACCAGAAATTCTGAGATCATTCATGTTTTTGAAGGGTTCGTGTTGCTCAGTCTTAAGTTTGTTTTGTATGTTGAATTTTATGTACTTTTGCTCATCTTTTATTTTTTCCAGGGCGTGAAAGTTTATTTTTGACTTGTGAGTTTTAAAGTATCTTCACCTTATCTTTTCAGACTAAAACTAACTTTTTTGTTGAAACTTATACTTATATATGCTGCCATTATACATTGTCATATGATGACAATATTTGAAAGGATAAACGGTTCAGAAAAAATACAAAATAGGGGTATAGGTCCACACATACACATAATCCAGATCAATGATAACGGCGAAATGAGATTATGCTAATAGTTGTTACATTTGTTTGACATAATTAAGTTTTCATAACTTCGTTATTTAAAATGTAACAAACAAAAAGTGTGAAAATTTTGATTAATAGAAATATCTAAACTTTTATTTCTGTTTTGAGTAGTGGCATTTAGACCGTTTTTAGCACTATTCCAAAATGACATATAATATTTAGAAATCAAGTAAAATTAAGAGTATCAATAAAGTCACTAAGGTTTTTGATGTATTGACTGAGTAATTGACCTAAAAATTACGTCATAAAATGTACATATTTAATTTAATCAAAAACAATGTAACAATGTAAATTCAAAAACAAACGTCTGATATTATGCAAATTTCCTTCATTATTAACCTTTGTAGAATCATTGTGCGCAGTCAAGAACCACCAAATGTATTTGATAGAATATCTATAAATGACATTTTCTTACTACATAGTATGTTGTATCTTTGACGAGGCCATACTTTTTCCCGTAAGGAACATTCCTATAAAATGTCAACGTACCCTTCTAAACAAAGTATGTGTATTGCTCGAATACTTTTACTTGTATACCTTAATTGATGCATTTTAAAAAAACTGCTCTAAAAGAACATGAACTTACTAAGGCAACGTATCATTTTATATTACATGAATGTTTTTTATCACGTGCCTTTTTAATCAACATTAGACCTATCGTTGAAATGAGAATCGTTGAAGTTGTCAATATATATTTCATCACATTACCCGTATATATTGTATCATTCCTTGTACATGTTGTACTTATTTCCGCTATCACGATGAAAATATTACCTAAAACAACCCCAAAAATGTTGAAATAAAAAGTGTAGAAAAAAAACAGTAATAACATATGATACTTAAACATAAGAATGAAATAATGTTACTTACATAGCTTCCAAATACGAATAATTTTGAAAAGAACCAGTTTTAACAATTGAAAATTCATTTCCTGCTAGGTTCCTACAAAAAATAATAAGTCTGCATTTTGATTGGTTATGAATTTTGAATGTGCGTTAATCTAATCTTGTAATTTTACCGGCCGTATTACCTTTCAATATAACGAAAAGTATTACTCATTAAGTATATGTTATTAAGTACATTAGATATTTTTTACAAATAATGTACTGGTTAAACTAGACTACTATGATATCTTGTATTGCAGATGTATAAAATTTAAAAGCACAGTACCAATTTTATTACAAGCAGAACAACAGATGTTGAAACTATTTAGTTAGTTTTAATTATCTCAACATTGAAATATAACGAGAAATTACTTCTTTAAGCAAATGGAAAGACATAAAGCAGTGATCTCAACTTACCAACTGTTTTAGGAATTTGGACATTTGATGTTTAAATTAGTTTTGTTTATTACATACTCGTGTAGGAATTGTTTTTAGGCGTAAAATTAAGCCACACCAATAAAGGGGCTCCGTCAGGAAACTATAAATATGTATTTAAAAGAACATGAAAGGTAGTGTAATTGCAATTGTTTTATGTTTCATGAAGGTAAAAGGTGAGGACATTTAATTCCTATGTGTATGACTCACAGTGACAACAACTTAACAGTGTTTGAGCATTTGAATTGATTATAATAAGAATTTACCCATAACAATTTCTCCAACTCCAACATGATTTTAATTTCAATATTTCAATAAGAAAAATGAAATATATTTATTTCTGTTCATAGTTAATCAAACTAATTCGATAGTTGCGATCAGAGATCATGCATGTATTTGTTTCTTATTTAATTCCTGTTTATTTACTTGATAATGTCTATCTCATATACAGATATATAAATATATATATATAAAAAAAAACACTCAAAAGTTATCGAAGTCTTTACAGATGTCATTTCTGGACTACCTTTCAGCTTTTAAAAAATTAGGATCTGCGAAGAATTAATCACAATAGGTGTAGAATGTGATTAAAAGTTTTAAAATTATATCAAAATAACAAAGGTAAAAAATATCTGATCCATAGAAGTATTTTAGATATTTATCATTCAATTGTCATAATTTAGTTCTATTATGCATGCAGTCCATAATCAATACATGTGACATATACTCACATATACAACAAATTGTTTGGAAAGTCCGACGGAATGCTTGTCAATCCTTGATCTAAACACTCCACACTTCCACTGGAGCATGTGCATAGTACTGGACAGGTTGAAACCGTATTTAATTGCATTGAAGTAATTATAAACAGGACCAAAACCAACAACAGCTGAAACCTAAAATAACTTTTTTCGACAACACTGAAAAAAATAAAATAGTGCTTTCGGGATAAAAACAAATTTTATATATTTGATTATATTGATTAACAGTGTTATGATTAAAATACTCCTGTTTCCGTTTTACGTAACTGTGATGTCATTCAGTTGAGAATTAGAATGAGCATGAAACTAATTTTTTTCATTGTCTGTATACAAAGTTTGGCAGAGGACATTTCAGCTTGTATTTGCATGTCACAGAAAACGCTGTGATAATAACTTTAATTTTGATAATCATAGACTTGGTTTAACGGACATTTGTGCTTTTTATCTATGAAAATTTCCTATCACCTAAACAAAACCTACTAAAGGCATTGTAAGATGTTTCCATCTCTTTGACATTTGTCTCGTATAGAAAACAAAATTAAATTTTGCGTTGAGAAAAAGAGGAATTGAACATTTTATTAAGTGAAGTGAAACATTATATTTTACAAACAAGTAATAGCAAGAATTTATTATTACATTTACAAAATATATAAGAACTTTTCTACAGTATGTAGCTTATTTTTATGTCACAAAATAATCTAAATAAAGATACTTGATATATTTTCAATTATAAATTAATGTTATTTTAAATTTGATTTTTACCAATTATTCTTCTGGCAGTTTAACAATGTCCCATTATCTGCTCTTTACTTTAACGATTGAGTATAAGTCTAAATGTTGATTGTAGGTTTGCCAATATATAGATGTTATATATACAATGATATATTTAAAAGCAAAATAGCAGCGGACTTGTTTTGAGGCTATCAACTATATTTACGTTTGATTTCGTTGAATACTGAAAGCTTTTACATAAAGTATCGACCATGCTATTGCTTGGCATCCATTGTACTTTTCATTTGTATTTTATTTGCAGTGATGAATGTTGTCACATTTAGAAAAACTGTTAAAAAAAATAATGTTTTAAATTAAAAAAATCATTGTAATTCTTGTTTTAGCGTGCACATATATAATGTTAACATATAATTTTACCTACGTTATCACTGGTCAAACAAAGAACATGTATTTAACCCCCCACCCCCCCCCCCCCCCCAAAAAAAAAAATTCTCAGAATTATGGCTATATTGCTTCAAAGTATACGTTTTCTTATCTATATTTAAATTTTATTTTAAATCAAATGTCTAGACTCTGTCTATCACTAGTAAGTTATTTAATGTCGAAATGAAAACTTCTGCAGAAAATCTGGTACTTTTGTATTGCGTGAATAAAAAAAAACATGGAACAACTGTAATAAATTTAAAGACGACACACCATGATAAAACCCGGGAAAGAAATAATCAACAAAATATAATATTATGTCACTACAAGTAAAATGATAAATCTTTAAATTTAAAAAAAGAAAAAAAAAACAGCAAAAGTCTTACCTTGCTGTCGTCAACATAGTTGGTTGCTTCTAATTACTATTATTTGTAATGATGTTTGTCCAAGCAAGTCACTGGTCTTGGGCATTTTTATGTGGACGTGCATTTGTATTGATTCATTATGCAGTTTACTGCGTCATTGATAAAGCTGTAAATATATAAACAGAAATGTAATACAACTGAATTAAAATATTTTTTTTAATTTTCAACAACTTATACAATGTAATATATAGCTCATATATGACATATTCAAGGTTTTTATCAATTGTTTGCGTTTTATATATGGTTATGTTGTAATCACGATTTACGACGTATTTGTTGCTATAAGACTCAAACGTTAAAAACGATACGTTTTCGATATTGGCTACATACTTTGTCTGTTGAATTGTTCATGTTAATATTTGATTAGCTTTTCACATGTCAAATTACAAATGTATGACGTCTATTAACTGCACATGTTCAGGTCAAACTGTATAACTCAATTTTGCCAAATAAATGTTGGTAGACCTAGAACAATACTTTAATACTAAAAACTAAAATTTATGATAAAAGAGATGATTTCTCATTTCCTATCGTTAATTATCCATTTTTAGATGTAGACGTATCCTTTTCACAATCCTACGGTGTTTATATATCTCAACTTGAACGATTTGCTCGTGTATGTAACAACGTTTTAGATTTTAACGAAAGAAATTTATGTATTACTGAAAAATTATTACACCAGGGTTTTCGATATCACAAAATAGTCAAAACATTTACTATGTTTTATCATCTCATCTCATAAACATGTTTAATCCCGCCTCATTTTTGTGCCTGTCCAAAGTCAGGAGTCTCTGGCCTTTGATAGTCTTGTATCATTTTTTATTTTAGTTTCTTGTGTAAAATTTGGAGTTTAGTATGACCTTCATTATCACTGAACTAGCATATGTATTTGTTTAAGGACCAGCTGAAGGACGCCTCCGGGTGCGGGAATTTCTCGCTGCATTTAAAACCTACTGGTGACCTTCTGCTGTTGTCTGTTCTATGATCAGATTGTTGTCTCTTTGACACATTCCCCCTTTCAATTCTCAATTTTATAATATTTCTACTTTCAAAGTTTTTAAAGCCAATTGTTCCAATCATTTGTGTGTTACTTTGTGTTTTTTTTTACATACAGTTAATTTTCCTCTTATTGCAATATATTAGTATTCCAATTTTAATAGTGTCTTGCCTGTACTAAATGTGAAGCACATGCTATTTTAAGTTTTGTAAAATTGTTTTACACAGGCATTTTCCGTGGATTATTGTTTTAATAAAATAAAGACATTTTGTTTTGTTTAAACAAAACTAGAACTTTGAGTATTTTTTGCAATTAAATTTGTTTTCGGTTATTTTGATAAGAAAAAAAAATAATGTGATTTTCTTTTTTTAATTTCGTTGATCTATGTCTCAATCGACACGATTGGCAGCAGCCTAATGCTTTTTAAAATAAACTGAAATGACGAGTAGTTGTAAAAATCCATGTACATAGAAAAATAATTTCCCTGGTACAGATACCGTTACTATTTTTTTGTTGTATCTATGATTATTTTATTGAAAATTAAATAGATCGACTCATTTCATACGGTACAACAATTTGTGAATAATTTTGAGAGAGGTCAAAAGATTTGGTATAAAAAATTATTTTGATAATCGGATATCTTATATAATCATGTCAAGAAAATGCTACTCTTATTCTTTCTGTGACAATACTCATTGGCATACCATATGAACGCTTTGCGGGATGTAAATTTCACATGAATGTTTTTTTTATTTTTTTATCTAATGGTGATGTATGATCAAATGTATGGAACGCCGGAACTGTCTTATAGTGTAAATATTTAATGTGTTCTGTCGCTTTGTCTATACGTTCTGTCGTTTCTTCTTTATGTTATGTGCAAATGTCTGTATTCCATGACACGGCATCTCTGTGTTATGTCAAATTAGTTATTTGTTTGGTCAAACAGTAGTATGATTTGTCATTGCTGAAGTTTGTTGTGTACAATAGGCATTACATCATGCTTATACTACTATATATTCTGTGAATACTTCGAAACTTTATGATCCACCACCTTTACATTCTCTCATATTTTATCTATGTTCTATCTATTCTTCTTTCATGTAAGTCAGTTAAAAATTGTGTCCTGTTGCAAGTGTGATTGTTATGCCGAATTCTCTATAGGTTTTGTTTTGATACACCTTTGTTCTATGTAAACCTCATGATATTATAGTCTTTTGGCGTTATGTTGTGTTAATACATATATATCTCCATTGAAAAACACAACACATTATGGTATAGTTTCTATGCGTTTTGCCGAAAAATTGATACTCTCTGTGAGCATTCATTACGTCTTGTGCAAATGCCTTTTACATTATGTGCAAACAACTTATACGTTTTGTGCAATTCTCATTTACCTTATGTGCAAACATCGTTGCTTTAGGTGCAAACATCGTTTACCCTATGTGCAAACATAGTTTACCTTATGTGCAAACACCTATTGCGTGATGTGCAAATACCTATTAAGTTATGTATAACAACTACATCATTATGTGCAAACACTATTACGTTATGTGCAAATACCGCTTACATTATGTGCAAACACCATGTAAGTTATGTGCAAATGCCTATTACATTATGTCCAAACATCTATTACGTTATGTGCAAACACCTATGACGTTATGTCCAAACACCTATTACGTTATGTGCAAACACCTATTACGTTCTGGTAAACGCTTTTTTGACATAGATAAAAACAAACCGCATCAGTGATATACATTTTAAAAATTACGAAAATTATATGTTTTAGCTTTCTAAAAAGCTCTGAACTACTTCGCTGTATTCTTTTTCAAGGTAATATCAGAGGCGGATCCAGGGTTGGGGGGGGGTTCCGGGGGTTGGAACCCCCTTTTTTTGGCCGATCAATGCATTTGAATGGAAGCATATAGTTGGAAACCCCCCCCCTTTACTCTGGATATGTTCCGTCGATTTAAAGGCGAACACAATTGCATCAATTCAAGATTTTTACCGCACTTTGAGGATAATTTGGATTGAATCATATGAACTTCATGTCTCACTAGCTATCATAATAATATATAATAATCTCGCTTTAACAGTAGCCGAGAAAAGGGGGACCGATATATCTAAAAATGGCAATATTTAACGGAAACTGTCAAAACATATTCTAGATAATAAAATTAGATCCAAAAGAATATATTTGTATGAAATTTTATATTTTTTAACATAAGATTTCTCAAAATAATGATGTGCAGCAAATCCCTTTTATGAACATTTCGCTTAATTGTGTATTTAGCTATATTAATCGAACCATTCGCGTTCATAACTGAACGCATCGAAGCTTACCGTTTATACCGTATATTTCGCAATAATATTCATTGAATTTATAACTCTCCTTTCGGAAAATAGGTTGATGTTCCTAATTCATACGACGATATTCGTTGAAATATTGAACAAAAAGATAAATTCTTATCAACAACTGTGGAATAATGTATTGATTATAAATGTTCTTTGTCGGTAAACGTGAAATTTATTTGTACGAGCTTTAGAAACAGGACGAAAAGCGAGGCTTACCGAATTTTCTCCTGTTTCGCAGCAAGAACTAATACATTTTATATTTCTGACAATGTGCATATATTGTTTACAATTTACACCTGGCATTTGAGCATAAGTTGTTTAAATCTTAACCATTGTCTTTGATTTTTACAATTATTGAAACGCGGACTCGAAGAAAACCCCAAAATGAACTATTACCCAGAAAGAAATATCCGTATTACCGATTGATCAACAATGGAAACGGGTAGCAGGAAAATTTATTTGTACATGCACAAACAAAGCAAAAAAAATGTTGTTTATCTGTTATTTGTATACAATAACTAGCTAATTGCAGGATAAAAGCGAATTACTTAACTGTAACCATTTTTTTTAAAACTGATGAAAAATTAAATTGGGTAGAAAAATACAAAGATAAGATGACTATGCGGTATGGGTTTTTTGTTAAAGGCCATAATAAGATCTATTGTTATTTATTTTTTTGTCATTTGGTCTCGTGGAGAATTGTCTCAATGGCATTCATACCACATTTTTTTATAGATAGTCAGTTTTTTTTCTGAAATTCAAAGTAAAAATTATGTTATGATGACCATTTTAGCAACGAAATTATTTATTTATTCTTAAAGACAACAAAATAAACGATATGCATATCACTTATACAAGAAATCATAGAAGAAAACATTTCAATTTACTATAATATGTATTTTTTTGTATCGTTCTTGATGACACGGTTCGGAAAGTTACCGGACCAAATACGGATAAAGGAAAGTCATTATCTGGAGTTTCAAGTTGAGGGATTTAATTTCGAGTATGGCCAGCGAAGGTGAAACAAGGCTGATAACCCTTTCATTTAAACAAAATATATGTGTATGCGTCAGTTTTGTAGATTACAGGATAATGCAGTTTTTAATATGAAAAAAAATAATTTTTTTTTTAGAAAATGCAGCTTTTTGTTACACCCTTCTCAAATTTTTCCAACTTCCTTGTTAGTTTTACAAAAATTGTCAGATAAGAGGAGCGGGTCACCTGACCACCCCTTTTCAGGACACCCACCCGTCTCAACACGCCTTGTCAGGGACGGAGGAAACAATAAGTCTTATGAAGGTTATTCAGAATAATATTCACAACTGTTAAAGGAAATAAACGAAAATAAAATCTTCAACATTTGTAGAATTCCTTAGCTGCTACATGAATCGTGGGAGACGTCATTACATTTGTAGCATTAATCTAGTACACGTTTCTCACTAGATGAAAACCCTACTGGGAGGGTAATAACAAATCATCCTGGTCTCTTGTGAAGAGTTGTCACATTGGCATTCGTACCACATCTTCCTTTTTATATCGTATTGTTCCTTTCGGTTGCACCTCTTGAAAACTAAAGTCGTGTCTGTATATTTGTAACAATTTTCAACAAGAAAAGTAAACAAATTTTAATGCATTGAAGCATAACGCACACTCTTTAAGTTGAGCAAAATAATTTCCCATCAAACTAGATACATTGTATGTATATAGCATTTTTACACCAATCAATATGATTAATATAAAAATCCACAGTTTGTTAGAAAGGTCAAACTTTTAATTTTCTTCATTTTCAAAATGCATATCATTGATGCGTTTTGTTTTAATCTGTGTCAAAAAAAGCGTTTACCAGAACGTAATAGGTGTTTGGACATAACGTAATAGCTGTTTGCACATAACGTAATAGATGTTTGGACATAATGTAATAGGCATTTGCACATAACTTACATGGTGTTGGACATAATGTAAGCGGTATTTGCACATAACGTAATAGTGTTTGCACATAATGATGTAGTTTTTAGACATAACTTAATAGGTATTTGCACATAACGTAATAGGTGTTTGCACATAAGGTAAACGATGTTTGTACATATGGTAAACGATGTTTGCACATAAGGTAAACAAGATTTGCACAAAACGTATTAGTTGTTTGCATATAATGTAAAAGGCATTTGCACATGACGTAATGAATGCTCCCAGAGAGTATCAACTGTTCGGCAAAACGCATAGGAATTATACCATGATGTATTGTGTTTTTCACCGAAGATACATATGTATAAACACAACATAACACCAAAAGACTATAATCTCATGAGATTTACATAGAACAAAGGTGTATCAAAACAAAAGTTTTAGAACATTTGACATAACAATAACACTTGAGACAGGATGCAATTATTAACTGACTTACGTAAAAGAAGAATAGACACAGCATAGATAAAATATGACAGAATGTATAGGTGGTTGATCATAAAGTTTCGAAGTATTCACAGAATATATAGTAGTTACAGCATAATGTAATGCATATTTTACACAACAAAGTTTAGTAATGACATATCATACAATTGTTTGACAAAACAAATTACTAATTTTACATAACAAAGAGATGCCGTGTCAGGAAATAAAGGCATCTGCACATAACATAAAGAAGAAATGACAGGACGTAAAGGCAAATCGACAAAACACATTAAATATTTACACTATAAGACAGTTCCGGCGTTCCATAAAATGCGTCGCACAGGTATAGTGTCACACTTTCTACACGTTTCAGAACCCTTCTAAAAAACAAGAAGCGTCCGCGTCTGCATATTGAAAGACACTGCTTAAATGCCATCTAACCCTTATTTCTTTTCGTTGTGTCATTCATTGTCTCTGAGGAAACTTCCTATTGTACTAACTTATAAATAGTACCATTTCTATCATTAGATATGCATTTTGACAGTAAATGTCTCTTAAGTGGTGATCCCTTTTGTATAGCGGAATCCGATCATATAAATTAATGTGTTCGTGTCCTTATTCTGTGTAACTGTGCATTTAATGTGTGAAAGAGTATAAAGTTTAACAAACAATTTAGTTAGCATTAGCAGTTTTCAAATGTTTCGAAATAATAATGTTACATGAATACGGTACGAATTCACTCTTTGAAAAGATCATCTTAAATGTATGCATTTCAGTAATTTATTATATACTTAGTAGTAAATACAGATAAATTGTATGTGTAATACATTCAATGGCAAGCGTGCTGTATCAGCCACCAGTGATGATATCGATATCAGCACGGTTGCAAAAGCTTTATTACACCTTTAATCTGTATGACGTGACGTCATCGATTGCAGTCACTGTCAAACCTATAATCTGTATGACGTCATTTCAATCCTCCTTATCTGTATGACGTCATGTTACATAAAAAACATCTACTTGAGATATATGTATATAATAAAGTGTATATGATATGGCTTTTTCAATATCACACACCGTATCAACCCTCAACCAATATAATCCCTTGGTTATAGTTAAGTGTTTGTGTTTTGGTCTGTTTTTTTGATATACTGTATGCAACAGTTTTACTCTATTTGGTGTATGGAATTATTGTAAGGTGTACATGTCTAGCTGCAGGTTTATGTTTATTCGCCATACATTACATTTATATAAGTCATACTAGTACTGTCAACTGAAATATATCATATTTATCATGTTTGTTTATTTAAAGGTCAGAGGAGGGACGACACTTTGCACACGGCACGCAGAAACGGGTTATATTATCGATCACCGGAAGTTTACGGTTCATTAACAAAATGGAAGTGGAAGTGGTCACATCAAAAAGCGTCTGGTTAAATTCTTCAAATATATGGCTTTTCTGCATAGAAGAAGATAAATACAGTGTGTCAATGAGAGACTGTCCATCTGTGCAAGTAAATGTACGGGTTGCTCATAGCAGCCCAGCAGATAAACCATTGATAAGACGACGAGTGTTGATGCAGATAGCAGTTGTCTGCCGTCGTTGTACAACCAACCCCCACCACAGTTACTGCTCATCACTAACTCATGTGATTTTAAGGTATTATTTTGTTACTATGTATATTTATAAATCGTTTTGAGCCTGATATACAAAATTTCTCTCAATGAAAGAACCGAGTTGGAAAGTCAACATTGAACATAATTTTTTTTTTAATTTATATAGAGCCATCAATTTATTGCAAATTTATTTTGCAAGTAACATTATACTCCTATTGACAGAGTATGAGTAATATCAAGTTTGTTGTCCCTTAGATACCAACCAGTAGTCATTTTAAAGTGTTTTATTACACAGACAAATGAGACATGATGACACACCATATCATTTTCAAAAGACTACATACAAAAAAAACTGTAGTCTAATAGTAACATTAACACGCACATGATGAACTATTTTTGTTTTGCCTGTGTCATTGTGGTACACAGCATGGTATATATGTCAATATCTTATTTACTGTTTTAATCAAGATCAGGAATTCAGTGTGCATACATGTATAATTCACATAAGCTAAATTATATTAACATATAATTGAGAATAGAAAGCATACACAAAAGCAATCCCAGATTATGAAGAAGACGTCAGACCCTTACCATATTCAGGGGTAAAACCAGCTATGTCAAAAAGGGGGTATCCAACCCAGGATGAAGAGGGATTCCAATTATAAGTCCCCATTTAAATGCATTGATCATCTAAGAAAGAAGGGGTTCTAACCCCCCCTCTGGATCCGCCACTGATATAGTTGTTATGTTTTAGTTATTACATGTCTTGGTTATTAATTATATATAAAAACCATATCAAGTTATGATACGATAGATTATTTATGTCAATAAGACAATACAAAGCAACTATTATATGACATTTTTATTTTGTTACAGTTCAACAAAGATGCAGTTTCTGAAGTTTTCAGTGATGGGACAGATTCATTGGCTGTGCTAATTTGGTCCTTCGTCATGATTCCTGGAGCTCAGCTGAGATCCCAACCAGACCATTGCAATGCAGTCGACCTGCCAGGAATGCCAGTTTGTAATTATGAAGATTTAAACTGTTCATGTGTACGTGGAACAAGTATTTTCTCAACAACTTCAACAGATCAACAAGATCAGAGTAAAAGTATCTGTTTGCCTGAAGATGTCAACATGGAAGATGGACACTGTTCAGTACACAGTTACAATACCAATCAAAGGTTCAACATATGGTGAGGAGTATCAGAACAATCTAAAATTTGCACGTACTTCCATTAGATTGAAAAAAGAAGTTTTAGTTGAACTGTCACGTGAGACAGATAATCCAAAAGACAAAAACGCAATTATAATCAAGGCAAACATTGATGGTCAGCTACATCCCCTAGGTTATGTAGGACTTCAGCATATCCCCAAGGTTGCAGCAGCAATGAGGAAAAAAGAATTCGTGAAAATAACAGTTAAACATGTTACCTCATGGTTTGTGAAAAACATTAATGAAAGAAAGTTAAGAGGTTCTCTGTTGCTATGTAAGACGGGCAAGTGGTTATCAGATGCACAGGACAATATGTACAAATCTGAGTTCTGATCAACTGTACTGTATGTCATGTTTATGGGACATTTCTAAATGTTCATGAAATATCTCTTGTCTTGCTCAAGATGATCAATGTTTATATATTTATATTTGGGGTATTTATAATAAAGATTTATGTTGACTTTTACAAATTTTTGCTTCTATTTTCATCCCATTGTATGTGCATATGATTCATGTGATTGACTTGTCTGTACAATTAGATTTATGTTCAAGTTGAGTGTTGTTTAAGATTCAATCGACGGCTTTCTGTATTTTATTATTTCATGCATCAATGACAGAAGTATAAATGGTTTTAAATCAAGTTCCAGAAGTAGAATTGGTTCTTTTTAAGCAGCCTGTCTAGACTTGTTACTGACTGTTTTGATCTTGATTATTTTTTGCATCAATTTTTCAGGTTGTGAGGTGTCTGTTGTACTTGTACATTTTTTTGTAAGTGAATTTTTATTACAAAATTATGGGGTGTGAAACCGCGTGATATGATTGTCAATGAGAAATTTTCAACCAAAATTCAAATGATGTGGCTATTTGAAACTCTCTTATTGTACCAACATCAACAATGAGCACACAACCAATATTTATAAATGTATAGCCACTGAGTTATGTATAGTCCTGATCTGGTGTAATGTACAACAATTTAAATGAAACAATATACGATGAAAAATTAAAATTTTTGCGGTCGTATAAAAACAACCAGTCTGATTAAGAAAAAAAACCAATGAATCATACAAAAAAATGGACTGATCTACTGGATCCTTATTTTCAATAGGCACAATAGATAAAACAAGTTGTTCAGCACTAGTGTCTTTATATTGTGGTCATATAAAAAAAAAAGGTAATTTAAGCACACAATGTGTAAACTTGTCTTCAGGCAGCCAAACAGTTCAAGCCCTACACGTGGCAGGTACTCGCGTCTCAAATCTTTTGTGTAAAGGATTGTAGGTTCTTGACAAGGGTCGGTGGTCTTTCCGGCAGTCAAATCTTCCCTCTACTAATAAAATCTGACCACTTAAAAAAGCCAATATTGAGTTAAGCACAAAAAAAGATGGAATAAGCAACTGTTAACATAAACAACCAAGATAAGGAATGAATGCTGTATCAACCAACCGTGCAAGGGCTGTATAGCCAGTCAAGGTCAAATAAACTTCCATTTGTTGTTGCTGTATCATACCAAAAAGTAAACACTCGATTATATTTGAAGAAATTTATTATCAACAATAATGAGAATATGTACATGAACTAGTATGGTGACTTCAATCTCAATATAAACAATTAGTAATATCTCAAAATTAATCATATTCCTATCAAATCTCTTCAGGCACTATTATGGTTATCTCGTGCAAAACATCTTTTAATTCACGTGACAAAATAAACATGATGATGTTAAAAACAGTTACCATCTCTCTATATATATGCACTAGTATGGGGATATCACAAATTAAAAGGACTAATTCCTATACAATCTCATTATGCACTATTGATCTCACAATATTTTTTCTAACAAAACTTTATACAGAAACTAGTATATATGATGACTTTATTATGACATTAACATGATTAAATATTTTTTCTATTAAATCTATGTACATGAAGTAACCGTAGTATTGGGGACTTCATGGAATAAAATCATTTTACAATTAAATCTAGGTGAAGTACTGGTATCATGGGGTCTTCATGAAAAAATAAGGTGGCTTAATGAAATAAAAAAAAAATCTTATCAAAATGTACAGAAACTCATATGGTGACTAGGTGAAATAAATAAGGTGACTTCATGAAATAAATAATTTTCCTATCAAAATGTATAGAAATTAATATGGTGACTTCATGAAATAGATAAATTTTCTATCAAATCAACATTTCACTATAATACAACTTGTCAACATTTACATTTATTCTACCTTAAGTAATTCCTGGAATATGATGAAGGTCAGCATCATATATATATAGCTTTACAGACTATCAAAGAACACGTATCATCTTATTAATAACATTTAGGTTGTTTCTGTTGTAACAAGAAATAATTGCACTTTATAAATGATTTAATGCTATCACTGTACAAAATAAGTTTTTTATCACATACTATTAAATTGTCTTAAAAACAATATTGCACTATTATATATTGCAAACATTTACACATTTATAAAAACATCACATGGAATTCTGCCCTTCCTGATGTGAAGATGGAACAATCTTCCCTTTGAGTGTGCCGTACAGTGTGAAGTGTTTTCTTATCTGTATCATCATCAAAACATGATTCCTCTGTCCTAAACCTTTCATTCCTGGTCCAGTAATGAAAAGGAAGCTCAGTGTCCAAACGTTTGCAAAATTCTCTCACTATTTTGGCCCATTGGTTTTGGAATTCTGATAATGTAAAAGTGTCGCCGATCTGTCTTCTTGTCAGACTAAAAAAACATTCAACATCATCAGTTGTAGCTGCCCTGGGGTGCTCAGGGTATCCAAGTTCAGTATTTTGTAGGCGTCTTTCTTCCTGGCTTTCAATGTTTGTTGTGATTTCCACAAAATTCTCTCTAGTAAATCCTCTTATATTATCCATTGGTCTGAAATAAAATAAAGTAGGTAAGAACACTGTATATAATACAAAGAATACATATGTAATTTAAGCAACACCTATTGGTGACCTTTGGCTGTTGTTTGCTTTATGGTCTGGTTGTTGTCTCTTTGACACATTCACAATTTCCATTCTCAATTTTATTTATAACACACACAGGTATATTATATATGCATGTAAATCAAGCAATAATCATGATATTGTACATATGTTTTTGTGGACTGCTATTATTTTAGTCAAGGTATTCCTGGTGTTTTCATTTGGCCTTTTCAATTTTTTATATATATTCCATCAACTCTGCAAGTTTTGGTTCTAAATTCATTTTTTTGCAATATGCTGTCGCTTCAACATATATCATAAGTAATAGGTTTCACTATAAGAAACAAAACTTTTATTAACAATAATCTAATTTTTCACTGGACATTATAAGCAAATACTAATCAATTTATTTACAATTTAACATATTGTCTCATTATTTGCTTTGTTTAAATGAAACCAACTTTACAAATAAGGTAAAGATAAACACTGCTAAGAAATTAACATCATGCTTGAGCTAACACACTTACCGGTTGACATCGATATATGTGAAGTCGTTATTCTCCTGGTACCACGGCATAAGGTCTGCTACGATGTAGTTTAACATTTGGTAAGTTGCCTTGCAACGTCTCAGTTGTCCCATTCCTCTTCCATCTGAAGCCTCATGCCAAGCAGCCACAGTTGAAACATACTCAGCCTCACAGTCAAATCCATTGCGCTGCATACTAGCTGCTACATGGTATGACAACAGCTTTTCTGCATCCTCTACGGACTGGGGTCTCTGTCCAGTAAGTGAGAAAGTCCTGCTCTTGGATCTAACAATGCCTTGTCGAATGCCTCTGGGTCCAGTTCTTGATATCGGCATTCCCTTGTGGATGTAGCTATGCGTTTCAAAATATGATTATGGTCACCTCTCTCATGATACTGTTGGCACGTTGTCTTATCAATTTCTGGCACATACAGGTGTTGAGAGAAATCTCCCCCCTCTGATCTCAAAGTGGTGACAGTATGTCTATAAACATATGTTGATACACGACTTCTTAATCTATCAATAGAGGATTCTGGTGTATCTTTTCGGAATGGATATGGTGTGTACCCCTCTGGTACTAGTTTACCACGCAAATAAACAATGCTGTCTTCAAAAGTAAGACCATCATTTAACATGTCAATAATGTCCACTAAAACATGTGATGGTATATAATTATTTGGTAACTCGGCAAATGGGATGCCATTATCGTCATCTATATAAAAAAAAAACAGAATAAATATAAATGTTTAGCACAAATCGAAATATTTCATAAAGCATGTAACAAAAAACCAAACAATTAATAGGAATCATCACAAAATACATAAATAACAAAAATTTGTTGCAATGTAAATGATAATAATTGTTTCTTAGTTAAAAATAATTTCAAATCTTAACTAAAAAATAATTGAGGTCAAAAATATGTTAGACAATGTACATAAGTACATGTATAATAAACATGTGTAACCCGGACTATGCAGCATGCGTTTTGCACAGTGTTGAAGGCTGTATGATTAATTTCTGTGTCATTTAGTCTCTAGTTAAGAGCCGTCTCATTGGCAATCATACCACATCTTCTTATTTATATTTATTATTCTAAAAAAATAATACATACCACCAGCATAGGTAAGCATGGATTCCAATGTTCCTTTTGACATTTTTCTGACAACTTCTTTGGAGTCATGAACTAGTTGCCAAGTGTGAAGAGGCCGGCTAGGGCCAGTGTCTCCCTGCGTCCTAAGAGAATTGAATTCTCCATCAGTTACTAGACCTGAAAAAGATGTCAGATGAAATTAAATAGTCCTGGTAAATTGTATTTTCAATAAACATATCATATAGAAACTTGGCTATTATATATAGGAAATACATGAAAGTACATTGTAGTTCTAAAATTTCAGAAGGCGTCTACTGCCACTAAATGCAAATGTCAAGCTATCTGTAAAGATGTCTTTAGGGCTCAAAGTAATAAGAACAGTTTAGTTTCTGCATATCTTCATATTAAACCGTTTTGTCATATGATTTTTGTCTATCTAAATAATATTTATTCAGTATCTTTAATACAAAAAAAAATTCTACAATTTAAATTATTTTAACTTACCAACAACATTAATTCCAGCCTGTGTTAAAGCATTTTTGATTGGTGCTGTAATGTCTCTAACAAATTGGTCTCTCAGAGATCTGTCAGGTAGGTACTGGATTGGTAGTGCATAGGGCTTTACATTCCTCTGTTCATCAGAAATGGCAATAACAAGTATGTGGGTTGCTGCTGTCCTCTTTTTCTTGAATAGGTTCTTCAAATATATCTGGTATTCCTGACTTGTTGACGTAATAGCTGCTCTAGAGACTGAATCACTTTTAAACGTGGACATGAATGCCAAGCACTGCTGCAACAGAGTGTTACATTCCACAACTTCCCAGTTCAGGCCTTTTAACGTTTCTGAATTTGCAGTTTTTTTATTCATTTTCTTTCTAAAGTCGTTTGTGGCCTTCTTAAATGCATCTTGAAGAAACTTCTCATCCAGCTCTAAATTTACCAAGCCTGTTTCTAAACAAGTTTTGAGGTCTTCTGCAGTGGTGGAATGTATGGAGTTTATCCAGGCCAGTCTAGGTTGGTATTCCGTACGTAAAACATCCAGCTGCCAATCATTTAGGTCATCATCCCCATTCCAAATATCTTTTACTGAATGTTGTAAAGACTCTTTAACATCGGTTCCATCTAGCTTAAGCCAAAACCGCCCATTTGGATTACTTTCAGTAATAGATTTTACTGCCGGAGTCTAAAAAAGAAAAACAAGAACATTATATATTGAATTTCAAATGTTACCAAATACTGTATCATGCTTTTGACAAAGGCATTTTTAATTGGCGAGTTTAAATTTTTAATGGTTCATAAAACCTCAGAACTGAACAACCACAGATAAATAAAATATTAATGTATGTAACATTCATGAAATGTAAGTCAAGACAAAGCAGCTGATCTTTGTCGGGCTGTTTCTTTATTAACATTTTTTTTCAACATTGGTATTACTTAATCATGTAAATTAGTGCTTGATCTAACTTCTAAACAAATCTACTGTTGACGACAGTATGTTGACTTCTAGATTATGTATTGTGTTGTTTGGTTGATGCCTCATTGACATAGCTTCAACTTCTCTTTCTCTCTCTATATATATATATATGAATTACAAATATACCTGTATTTTCGGGGTGGTGGTAAATTCTGAGGTGGAAGTTCTTCTCTGAATTGTTCTCTTGCTCACAGCTGCGATATTGACACGTGCCTATGTAAAATAAAAGACCATAATTTAGTTATCCTTATTCGTTTGATATCATATGGATATGCTGACAAAATCAGACCAAGTAAATAAATGTTAGCAAAAATAATTTTAGTTGAAAAATTTCAAAATTAAGATTAACTGAAATATTTATTATTTTTTTTTAATCTATATAAAATAAAAATATTCATGACATTTGTTTCTAAAATATTAATACTTAGTCTTTATACGTATATATACAAGCTTACCAAAGAGTCAACATTTTTTTTATTAACTTGTTCTCAAACTTGAATCACTCACAAAAATATGGCATGAATTTGGATATTTGTTTTAGTGAAAGAAATTAACTAATGTACATGTATACCTTCAGTGGATCACCAAAATCTGAAGAAGGAAGGCCACTCCACATTGGTCCTCTAATCAAACGACCTAGTCTGTCTTCAAATTCTGCATCCAAGGTTTCCAACCATTGATAATAATCATCAGGTATTGATATCTGAAATATAGAATACAATATTAATGGTACATGAAAAAGAAGGAAGTTATAGTATGATTTTTTTTTTAAATAAATATATTGTATGTAACGTCAACACACAGTTTATGATACAATTGTAAAAAAGCAATTTACATGGTGTACATATTGGCTACTTACATTTTGTAAATGATACATGTACTTGTGACAGTCTAAATAGATATACTCATATACCTACTCCATGTTTATCAATTTGAAGGATTAATAAACCATTCATAATCATTAATCAATTGACATTTGAGAAAATATAAAATATTGTTACAACAAGTCATTACTGGCCCAACTACTAAATTTAAGCTTCTGACAGCTGAACTTCTGGAATATTAACATCTTCTATTTTAACTGTTCATCATGTTCATGTACGAAAAAAAATAATTGAAAATTTAATTAAGATAATTACCTTCTTTGTATTTGAATTACTGAAAAAACTGCAACTGATACTGAATCAAACCAAAGGGCATCCTGTCAACTGGCATAAGTGGGCTATCAGATTCTGGTCTTGTGGTGCCGAGACATTTGGCAAAATCTAGTAGCACATTTGGTTTCTCTTTTTTCTGCAGTATATCCATTGATTTGATTGATAGGCTTGTAAACTTCTCTGGTGGTTGTTTTATACCATTTTCAGCACATACAGTTTTAAAAAAGTGTGTCTAGAAGACATAGTTTGTCTGAACTTGATACTTTATCAAAGTTTTTTAGTACCATCTCATTTCTTTGGCATGCCGTAATGTTATCACTTCTATCAAAAATGTGGTAGATGTTTAATAAGTTGTCCTCGAGCTCTTGTATTATTGAGTTAAGCAAAGTTTTCTTGTTAATCTCAGAATTCTGCTGAAAAAGATAGTTTAATAAGTTTTGTTGATTGTCCAACATCTAATCTTTGGAGAGACTTCAGTAACACTTTTGTAATGACGTCACTTGCAGGTGATAAACTGTTAATGTTCTCATTTTCCAGGAACCCAGAGTCATTACTGACCTCCCTGATGTCCTCATAATCGCAACTGTAAGCATCTTCAGCTTCTGAAATGGTTGCATATGTATATCTCAGTTGATTTACTATCCTGGATCTGCATGATGTAGCTGTAAAATAGGAAAAAAAATATATATAGTTTAATGTTAAGAGTAAATAAATCTAATGGTAGGTCATTTTTTTTTATTTTTCATTTTTTTTTTTTATTTAACACAACTTCAAGTAACCTTTGCTATAACATGGCATCCAGTTAATTATCTGGGGATAATGCTGCCCTTCAACAGGATGAAATTATCAACATATAGTATTTGATATAATGCATGTTAAAATATTTACACAACTACATGTATCTAAAATGTCTAGCATACTAATCATGCTACTGGTCAGGTATACAAATTCATGAACAACATGGTAATTTGTTTTCAAACCACACAAAGCAAGGCCAAATACACACAATTGCAGTCTCTCTCTCAGTATCTGTCACACCCTAGGTGACCTTGATCGTGAAGAAACGCATGATGTATTTGTAGAGATATTTTAAAATAATTTAAATTCTACTAAAACTTACCACTGCGAGTGGAACCATCTATCATCTGAATATATTCAGCTGCTTTAACCCAATACACATGGTCTGATCTCATGGATGGCCATTCACTGTTGGTAGTTTGCAAATCTTTATGGAGAGCCACAAATTCAATGAGACTTCGAACTTGATCATCGGTCCATGGTCCTTCTCTGCTTTTCTTCTTTGGGGGACTCTTTACAAGGGTACGTTTAACAGGTGACCAGCCAAGTTTCCTATTTCTTTTCTGATTATTTGAACAGATGCTCAATGATGCCTAAAATTTCAAAATTTTGGTAAATTAAGTCAGACTTTAACTACACATTCATTTCAGAACAAATAGTGTTTTTGTATTCATCGTGTACAGGTTCATATTCATAGTACATAGAGTCTTCACACTTCAGTTCGGCCAACTTCCCAGGCTTGTACAAAATTATTTGGGCCTGTAATTTTTTGTCTCCACAAATATATTTCCATAAAATTCATTCAGTATGAATTTAACGAGCATCAACATTGTAAAATTATTTATCAACTAAGTGAAAATACATGTACATAACAAGATGTATCATCATTTTTTAACAAATTTTTTTGTTATAGCAATTAAATTTCATTTTTTAACTACATTGACTGTAATCCTACAAATATTTTAATTAGCCTTCAATAATCATTTAAAATTAAATTAAGAAGAACTATATCTAACTGAGCATTGCGTTTGGCATTATACATACCAAAGGTGTTGAAAATACATGTTCTGGCAAATCATTCTCCTTGACACTGTCAACTGGACTTTGAAATAAGTTTTTCTTTGGATTTTTCAAAATTGAAACATATCTTGTCACTGGAGTATCCATTTCATCAACTGCATGTCTGTAATCAAGAAAGAAATTATAAAGTATATAGAATAGTATATAAATTGTACTTATTCTTTAAAAACACAGATCAGAAGTTTCACCTCGTAATTGATCTTAATCTGTATATTGTATAATAAACCTGAATAAAATTCATACTATTCCAATCAACCTAGTAACAACAAAATGAATTATGAATTGAAATATAACAAAATTGTTCTTTGTAGAAGGTGATATGTTTGTAATAGGTTTTACATATTGTTAGGAGATAAGATAAAATATTTGAAAAACAAATTTTGAACACATCATTATTTGAAACATGTTTATAGTTTTAAATTCGGTTTTACTAACTTGATATCTTGTATTGTGACATTATACTTTAAAACTATAATTTTCCATATATACATAATAATTTTTAATAATAAAGGATTTTAACAATTGTTCTATATATTTACCAGTGCACTAGATGTCTTGTTCGTTCCTGCATATCACTTCTCCTGTATAGTTATAATAGCAATCGTTCTGGTTGCATACAATCGTCGAACATTGAGGTCCTGTATAGTTATATTTTGATGTAAGTTAGCTACTACCTTTGTATATTTAAGGAATGACTGTAATATTTTTTTCTGTCTATGAAGAAATAACATACAAAATTTGGTGCACACTGAATAACGGATTATTTAACAGTGTGCACCAGATTTTTTATGTTATTTCGAATAGACAGAAAAATATTACAGTCATTTCTTATAATTTAATTCTAAATTCCATCGTAAACCGTAGAAAACCATGAAAAAACGTTGATGTCGTCACATGACTAAATTATGTCTATAGGATGATAACAAAATAACGTCAGCCAATCAGAAGACGGATTTCATTCTAAATTAAAATATTATATTATAACATGTAAATATTTTATGTGCCGCTATCTTTTCCATATCAACTGTGCATATGTCTTGATAATGTTTGCATGTTGTTGTTACTATTACATCCGTGTTTGACATGTAAAAGCAGTTGTTTAAAGATAGGTGTCTACCGAACACACATGTTGTTAGAATAAAACGTTGGACCAACACATTTTATCTCATCCATACGCGTCTTATGTATATACATAATTTACGAGAACATTTGCCTGATTATTACTTTTAACATTGATATCTGTCACTTAGGCTTGTTTGTATTATTTTTTTTAATTTCATACTAGGACACGCAATCCTAGTTGGCATTTTCACTTTCAAATGTGTCGATTAATATAATATCTGGTTGTACATGTAAGTTATAAAATATGTTTGTTTAAAAATATACTTAAAAGTATCCATGATTTACCATTGCATTTGTCGAAAAAACAGGAAGGCAAAGTTGTCAGAAGAGCATGGTTGTGATCAACACATTTAATAGTGGACTCGTACTTTTCTACAATATTTAGCCAATTCAGGAACGGCTTTATGTTGCATTCACAATATACGTCAAGATTACTGTCAAAAGAATGTACAAGTTGTAGTATATTCTATCAGTTAAAAAATGGTTATTCATTCCTTGTAACTATACGCAACATTCGTTTTTTTTTATAAAAAGCCAACGATGTTTTCGTTTTGTTTGGAGTGCTGTGCAAACTGTCTTTTTTTCTCTCTGATTTGAACATTATGTTTTCTGTCGAGAGACAGGTAAATATATGAACGGGCTAATCTGAAGGTTTCTTCGAAATAATTTTACAACAAAAGGCACGCTAGTTAAGCAAACAAACAAATCAGATCAGCAATTGATGGCATGGGGTAGATATTTTATACTATTAAGAAGTTAGGAAAACGTATAATAGTATGTCAGGTTATCAATATTAGCTAGTATTTGTTGCGAGCATGTATTCGTTGATTGTGGAAACAAACGGTTTATCCAAACGCTGCATCCAAATTTGATGATTTTGTGTTTTTGCCATTTTTAATGCACCAAAATCTTTTGATTTTCAAAAGTATATGATTTTTGTTTTTCTTTGAGAATATTTTATGCAATGTTGTTCTGTTACGGCATTTCTTTTTAGTTCTGTTTTGATAATAAAAGTTCATATAAGTACTTTTTTTTTTATTTCTATACGTTATTATTATATGTTGTGTTATACATTTGTACGTCTTTTTGTCTTCTTATTTCAGCCTTGGCGATGTCATTTTCTCTACGATCTATGTATGTACTGCTCGTCATTATATTATAAATTATCACGTTTGTCAGTTTAGGAAGTTTTGATAATTCATGTTTCGTTTGTTTTTTTTTGTTGTTGTTTTTTTAAGATTATAAACTCGTCTAACAGAAAATGTTGATTTCGATAAACAACTGTCTTATGTTTTGCATCAACCCGGTTTGTTCCTTACACTTATAGGAATTTATGGACCTGAACATGCTGAACGCAATTTATCTGCGTACTTTATTTGACCCTTTTAACTTTTATTCTATTCGAGCATCACTGGTGAGTATTTTGTTGACAAAAAGCGAGTCTTGCGCGAATACTGATTCCAATCCTTGTTTCTATGATGAATTTATGCTGTGCCTGTTTTTACATATTTATAAAAAAAAGAATATGTGGTATGATTACCAATGAGACAACTCTCCAGCAGAGACCAAATGACACAAACATTAACACATATAGTTAACCGTACAAACTGCAACAATGAGCAAAGCCCATACCGAATATTCAGCATAAAAGGCTCCGAAATGACAATGTAAAACAATTCAAACGAGAAAACAAACGGCCTAAAGTATGTACAAAAAATGAACGAAAACCAAATATGTAACACATAAATAAACGACAACCACTGAATTACAGGCTCTTGCATTTGGACAAACACATACATACAGAATGTGACGGGGTTAAACATGTTAGCAGGATCACCTCCCCCCCCCCTTTTTTTAACCTGGGATAGTGGTATAACAGAAAATTATTAGAACGAACTATAAATATCAGTTGACAAAGGCTTAACTCATCAGATGAATAAAAATACAAATACTACAAATACAAGTTGACGAGACTGGATACTTGTACATCCCAACAACAAAAGTTCAATAAGAACAAATCTGAGAGTAATCGCCATTACTGGCAGCTAGTTCAAAGCCACTAGCAACTAATAAAAAAAATCATGCATCTGAGACTTAATGTGTTTGTTTTTCTAGGGATTTAAAGTTTAACACAATGTTATCTACTATACACTATTATATGACATTTTTCTATCATGTCTGGTTTTTTTTCCACATGATGCTGTCAATCTAAACAAGAGGTTACGCTAGCTATAAAACCAGGTTAAACCCACCTTAGTCTACATAAGAAAATCCCTGTACCTTGTCAGGAGTGAGTCAGGTGTTTTTGCTCCATTCGTTTGATGTTTTTTTAAGTTTGATTATGCGATTTAAATCTACCATGAAGTTTTTGCTATTAAGATTTTTGTAGTTTGCAATTTGGGGTGTTTTGCTTCGCTCAGTGTTGACCTGTGCATAATGTTAAAGCTCTACAAACTCAATATTATAATAATGCCCATTGTTTTATTTTACCAAGACTGATTATATACACATTATTTTCATTAAAGTATTTAAACTTACAGAACAGTTAAGTTTGTCATATCTTGAAACGTGTCTTCGTCAACAAATGTTCATTTATTTCCAGGCATCAATCTGCATGTACAAATAAAAGTAATTTAATTGTACTGATATTGAAAACAATGTTTCATTAATACATTTACACTTAAATTGAAAGAAACTTAAAACGAGGGTCATGTGTATCGAATATATCTCCGTGGAAGTATATATATACACATTCATATATTTGTATTCCTCAATTTATGCTAAACGTAAAAGACACAGCTGTCATATATCAAATACTGATGAATTGATTATTGGTTGCTTAACGTCAAGTGGCAAATATTTCACGATTGTGGACGAATCAAATATTATATATCAATTAATAATGTTTTTTATTCAGTTTGAAATGACACATTTGTTTTTATCTAAAATCAATTGCATATTTATATTCGCAAATGCAAAATTGAAATATCAGTGTAACACTTGTGTTTAAAATATTACACGGATGATAGCCAAAAGTATATCAATGGGAACTATAAATTTTTCATGTCTTATTCTTGTGTGTATTTCAAAATCTTTTTTTGTTTTTCTTTTCGTATTAGAATGTATCACACTATATTTGAATGTACTCGCTTTGCTTTATCAACATATCTAGCACACATGTATACTATGTATCGATAACTCACATTTCTTGTATATTGTCTAAGCCAGTAAAATAATTCGTTTTCACATCATTCATTCTATTGGAGGATAATTTTCTGTAAATATTTGAAATGTAAGTAGCCTGTTTGAGATAATACGAATTGTAAAGATTAAGGTGCGTTTGACTCCATTTTTGATCGACTAGGTTTTTCAGTTTTCGGAAGAATGAATTTTTTTTTATAAGGGAATCCGGCATCCTACACCAAAAAGAAAATGCTTGACAGGAAACTAACAAGACCAGAGCGCGGCGTGGCTTTAAACAACAATCAATCTATCATGCTCAGCTATCCCATTTGCGAGATCCTACTAACGTAATTCCGTAAAATGCGCCACGAATCAGGGATTCCGATTGCAGCCCTATGGAGGACGTAGACAATTAGGTGTGCCGAGCTAGTTCGAAAGGATAATGGATAATAGTAAGCGTTTAATCATCAGGCTTTCAGGTGTTAATTTAGATCGGTTAAGAAGAGCAAAGCTTTTTACATGCACACAAAAGACAAAACAACCATTGAATTTAAAAACAATGCGTTATTATTTGATGCTATTTTTTTCTTCAATATATGGGATTTTTGTTTATTAAAGAATAAATACTAAGGTCGCATCACTCTAACTAAGATGTGTCAGTCTTGTTGGAAACTCGACGAATGATTTTTTGTTAATTGAATATTTGGATGTTTTGACAAACATTATCATGATTATACCAACGTATCAAGCTATATTGGACTTATCTAATGTATTTTTTAAGTGTAACGCACCAAACACTTGTTTAATTATTGTAGTAGGTTCACTAAATATTTCATCGTTTAAAAGTCAGTGTTCTGGTGTAATTCCTTTATTCCATATGTTTTGTATCACACTTTATAATTATCAACATGATTTATCGTGTCTACAAACTTACAAAATAACCAAATTTGATAAGTGGGAAAACGCATTTGGCTGTATAACTGCTATATTATTATAGTCTAAATTCCTGAAAGAATAAAAAACATGAACTATATATTTTGCTTGTATGTCTGTATTTATTTATGTTTTAATTTATCACACTACATTGTAAAATAATTTTTTTTTATGTTTGGAACAGTTTGCTTAAAGAGTGTTTTGAAGGAAAACCATGGTATATTATCTGCAATTTGATGTTGTACCTTACTTTGCTAATTTAATATGCAACTCAACTTGAATTTAAAGGATAGAAGGCGGAGCTTAGCTATGGTACAACATATTTTCATGTTAATCCATTGTTGAAGCTCCGCCCCAATTTTTGAAAGATATCCGCCTCTGAAATATTTTAACGACTGACATGAACATTTATTTGTTTTCATTCTATAACAAAAATTAATAAATCCTTTATAAACATAACACACCTCACTTTTCAGTAAAAAAACCTTACTATAAGTTAAGTAGTATGTTTTACCAGTTACGTCAGTTTGAAATTGTCCCTCTGCAAAAATTCGAATTGACTTCATTTAAAATATTGGGCGGAGAAAAGGGGGGGGGTAACTACAGATAAAGGAATAAATATTACCGAGCGGAGCATGAAAAACACATTTTTGGACGATTTTATTCTAAAATTCATGTTAATCGTAAATAACATGATATTTTTGTTTGCGATCAAATACGGGGACGTACACTTTCTACGCCCCTGGATCCACCACTGTGTAGTGTTTGGCAGTTGTGCTGAAAAATGCGCTCATATGACTGACTTGAAAATAAAATTTATAACATAACTAATCAAAGCAGTTTGTACGAAATCTTAAAATATGTGTATTTCACCAGTTTTTTTTAAATGAAATGAACAACCTGGATGACAATATAATTTATTTGACCGTAATCTTAAGAACTAGTAATACAACAAAAATAACCGCCCTTAGAATAATGTTTTATATTCATTTTGTCCTTTTCGAAAGATTTCTATAATTTTTAAATGAACAGCCAGTCGTGCATACACGGGACTCATAACTGACTTGCGGAAGCTTTCATCTCATTCGATACAACGGTAACGTGATCTATTTATTGTATTAGTTCAAGCTGTCAATCATTTTACTTATATTACAACTTGTATATACCATGTGTCTTATTCGTTAACATATTTGAACAAACTCATCCTTCGGATTCGTTTGTTTAAATATGTTTAGATTCGTTTGTTCAAATATGTTAACTCGTAAACACAATGGGATATATCATGTATATAGTACTTAACGTTCGATAGCGTTTACCTTTTGATTGTGTTTGCATCTTACATGTCTCAGTTATCAAAATTAAGTTTCACTTGTACTGTATTTGACCTTCACGTTGATGTAATTAAAGATTGAATTGTTCTTTATTTTTAAGATTGTTTACATTTTAAATCTTTGTATGTTCTCTTACTATTTAGAATATGTAAACCCAATAATGTGTACCACCGATTTATTTTGCAACCTTCACAAGTGAAAAGATAACGCGACAATGTAAAACTGTAATCTCTCCTTATTGATCTTATTCATTAAATAACTGTAAGTTTTGAGAAGTTATGTCGCTGCAAAAGGGGCAACAAAACACAAAGCGAATAAAGTATCTGCACAAATATGATGTTGTCCCCTTCCCGTTTCACAAACGTGATCTACCGAATAAAACTTTTTGTCGGATTTGTAATTACAGGAGCAACACGACGGGTGACATATGTGGAGTAGGATATACTTACCCTTCCGAATCCCCTTCGATCACTCCCATTTTTAGTGGGGTTCTTGTTGCTTAGTCTTTAGATTTCTATGTTGTGTCTTATATACTATTATTTGTCTGTATGTCTTTTTCTTTTTTATCCATGGCGTTGTCAGTTTATTTCCGATCTATTTGTTTGACTATTTTTTTGGTGTCTTTTGCCCCTCTTTCACAGTACCTCAATACTTAATACATTAATGTTTCTCCAAATTATTCTGAGCGATACAATTGTTTTGTCATAAGCAAACTGTGTACAATGACCAGATATGCTTGGTAACAAAATGGAATTTCTATCTACAAACATTTCTTTTACTTACAGAGTGAACAAATTCGGTAAACCAGCAAATGTTGTATTTTCAATAACTGATATAGAATTTCTATGCAGGTGCCTACAATAATCAATTAGATATGAATGCACAAATGCTCACTACCCTTTTGTTATGATATTTCAAACCTAAATTATTCTTAACATCTTGTCGTCATGCATATTTATTTTACAAATCAATGTTGCCCGTATTTACATTAATGACAAATCTTAATTGTAAATTTCGACACACTTAATTGCATTCAGTGATCGACGATTCAAAACTTATTAACTTATGAATGAAGTGGTTACGGAAGTTAGATAAATAATTAATTTGTGCTTGTGGTAGATCCTTGTGAGTTCTCTTTTAAAAAGCCTCAAAATAAATAAGGATATTGTTTTGAGAATAACGAACAGAAAAATGGCATGAAGCATCTTCGCAAGCCAAGGGTTACGAACCTCTCCCGCTCTCTCCACCCTTGCAGGATTAAGCCAACATGTTGTGCCATCTTTCGGAAGATTAAAGTCATGCCCATTCCAAATACATTATTCTTGACCAATTTTCAAAAATATTACAATAATAATAGGTCACTTAGCTTTTTCTCAATGTCGTGATGAAATGACAACAATAATGTACGCTTTGACAAATATTTATATGAATGACTGTTTTAAATGTATTATTTGAAACAAAAAAAGTAGGTAACTGATTTAAAAAAATTCCTCATAAAAATTTCCTCTTTGATCGGGTTGCGGTATTTCTCTCTCTCTCTCTCTCTCTCTCTCTCTCTCTCTCTCTCTCTCTCTCTCTCTCTCTCTCTCTCTCTTTTATTTGCTTACAAGGTTATTAAGCTGGAAAGATTTTGAAAAGCATTTCCCGCAATATCTGCAATACCATTTATACCCAAATACCTGGAAAAGAATTAGAAAAATATCATGCAATTCTTTCTTTTGTAATTCATGATAGTATATTTGAAAAATATATATAGTATACTATGTTTACTGTCAAAATCACTTTGATATATGTTTTATAATATAACAAAATTGACTGTAAGAATAAGTGTTAAACAAGTTGTTTTCTTCAGAAAAAAAATATGAAGAAATTAGAAATCAAATAAAACGCACTACATTGTTTCTTTAACAAAATTAGAGGTACAAATTAAAACGACATAACTACTGCTACGAAAAAAATTAGAATACATATGGGTTGTTAGAACAGACATAAGCACAGCGGTTAAGCTTGATAGAACATATGCGTAGACAAACTGGTCAATTAAAAAATAATTCTGTTATAACTATTAAGACGAATGCATTATACCTTTCATATTATACTGATGTAATGTGATTTACATTTGTAATGAAATAGTTCTATATAAACGATAGGAATGTTTAGATTTATATTCAAAAATAAGATGATACAAATAAGTACTACTTCGAGCTAAGGCATGGGCAATGATTTATTAAAGTGTAATTAATAATCATATTATGTTTATAGCAATTGTGCTGACTAACAGAAATGCACATATACAGAATTTTCCACGAAAGTGGTTGAGACATTGATGTGTATACTTTTATTAATTGTTTTCTGCATGATAACTTACAAATAGTATAAGTTTGGCAGATCTTTAAATGCTCCACTTTCAATCCGTTGAACTTGACTCTGGTATAACCTTCTACGTGGTATTCATTATGAAAATCATACAATAAACATTTGAGTTAGTGTAGTTTTATCAAATACAGCTAATATATAAAAATATCATTTATAACAGGGACACCTGGTTTCTGATTTCTGAATTTGTTAATATGAGTGTGGGTGATTCCCTTCATTTGAATAGTCAGTCAGTTTTTTTCTCATGTGTATGTCTCCAAAAAAAATATAATATCATAATTCTGAATAAAAATCAGTAATCAAGATCCTTTGAGGTACATTTATTTGTAAATGTGCTTTGTGTTCTCATTATTTTTTTCTTATATATATTTTGATCAATAATATTTATATACAACTATGATAACATGCAAATAAGAACTCCACAAAGAATTCAATTTTTTTGAGAATTATTAATTTAAAATAACAGGAGGAAATATTGTGTATTTTAAATACAACTTTATATAAAACGATAACATACATCGTGTTAAGGCTTTCCAGTTCCACAAACGTGTCTGCTGATAGTGTTCCTATGTTGTTATAATGCAGATCGCTGTCAACAGATCAAGACAAAACAATTTTAACATTGAAAATATTGAACAAGGACAGTTATTTCAGTTACTTTTTAACGCATATGAATTATATGTTAGAACATTGCGGACGTCAGTTGCAAGTTAAAACAAAAAGTTTGTATACATTTGCTAAAGCTTGTTGTTTATCAGAATAAGAAAATTTAGATAGGAAATAAAACTGTATGAACTTGTAATACGAGTCTAAATTTATTAAAATATTTCACTCCCTCAAAAGGGATGTGTGTTTGCATTTTTGGATTGTTCAATTTATACTGAATATCTCTATAAACATAATGAACAAAAATGCTTACATATTTGTAAACTTCGACAGATTTCTGAAAGCATTCCCGTCAATTTGTGTTATCCTATTACCATACAGATATCTGGAAAAAAATATTGACACAATGTTTACTTATAAGTCATTATTGTTTTAGTGTGTCAAAGATTATTAACTATATGAAAGTCACCCACACAAATTGATCTGCATAAGTAACACGTTATGTATAGCTGAAATATTATATTATGTTTGAGTATACATGTATTACGTTGTATATTACGATCACAGTATTATTATTAAACGCTGACTATAAATCTATAGGGATATTATTGGTTAACGGAGAACACTTTGTGACTATATATATATGATAAAGATCTCCTAAAAATATGTGATTAGATACCATATAGGGTTAGTTACCGTATGGGATTAGTTGGGAATTATTTCACTTTAAAAAAAAGAATGTCCCTTTAAAAAAAATTATATGTTATAGGACAGAAATTTTTCATGGTATATTCAGAGGGTAGGACATACATTTTTTTAAAGGGATAAATATCAATTTCACCGGTCCCAACCCATCCCCTCCCCCAATAAATATTGACCGGTCCCTTAATGCTTGAAAAGCTATCATGAATTTTAATTAAATTTGACAAAGTAAGAAATGCATATTTAACAAACATATTTAAGCGGCAGAAAGTATCAATGACAATGTTAATTACACATTGCATATGCATAACACTTGCATTTAAGTAAACAATACTTGTATATGTATTAATACGTATGTATTATCACCAGTTACATAGTTTTCGATCTTAACAACTAAGTATGCTAACAGATGAAACAACTTACATGTAGTCTAAACTAGGCAGGTTCTTGAATGCTCCAGTTTTAATTCGTTGTATATTGCTTCCGAATAGTAGTCTAAATAGTTCAGAGAGGGTCATGATCAACAAATATTAAATATTCAATTGTTAATGGCTTATTTTAAATCATAAATAGATAGCACGGACAAGTTTTATAAATTGTTTTCGCTGTCTTAAGGAAAAAAGCATAAAGTAAAAATTCATAACCTTTATGATAAGCAGACCTTATTAAAAGCTTTGACTGTTCTGTAATTTTGAATGGCTTATTTAATTTCTATTGTCATCACTTTAATCAAAATGTTGTTTTCAATCTGGACCTAGATACACATATACCGCAGTTTATGCATCCCAAACTATATCAATGTGCTGCTTGGCGTTTTAGGAACACGTTGTATTCCTTACCATTTCGTCTCATGAATTGAGCCTTCGATCGTTTGATGACCGTGGTGAAACATTTCTATAAAATCAAAAACTGCCAACAAGTTTCAGAAAGGAGCATGTATATTTAAAATGTAGCACACGACAATCGACGATCGACGCCGTTGTCAAAAGCAACGTTGATGTACAATAAATCTTCATCTCGGTTAGACTATTCCTAAAACAAGTATAGGACTGAATATTATAAGTACAGTTGATAGTTCCACAGTTCCATTCTCAATGTTATAACAATGTAAGAAATTACCAATTACTCAAATCGAAGAGAAACCTATCATTTTTGCTCGACGGAAATCAGATTCATATTAATTTAATATTAACTCAATTTACTTTATATGGTTAATTTCATATCATAGTTTCCATATTTAAAATAAAGTTGTTGGTCAAAACAACCGTCTTATTTAATTGAACAAGTTGAAAAGATATGCAGATTTGTTTACTCTGAACATGTTGTTATATCACTTAAATCGATTGAAATGAAGATATACATCGTTGTTATAGATATAAATGATTGAAAAGGCATGTGAATTGTGTAAACCACACTTAAGTACTATTTTTTAAAGTCTCGTTGGCATATTGATTTGTTATGCCGTTGACATACTGTTTTCTAAATTAAAACAATCATGTGTGAAATATCAACAGTAATTTAATCAGAATTAACATGTGTTACTGTCGTATGTAGGGCTGTATGAATGTTTAGATTCTTTTAAAAATAATACGGTATAAGATAATAAAGTTCTTTTTTCTCCCATTCGTGGTTATTTATATATGAATTTTTCCTGATTTGAGATGACCATTTAGAAGTCTCGAGAGTACAATTAGTTCATCAAACATTAAACTATTGTTGAATTTAAGCGATATCTGCACCAAGCTGTAATATTTCTTTTATAGCGGTTATCTCCCCTAACACCGAAAACCATGTTATCATTCAAACATCGTAACCAAAGAAATAATATTTGGTTACAAGTATCAGTTGACACAAAACCATCTTGCGGTTAGTGCAATATACAATAAGGTTCATGTAAAGCAGTTGTCTCCCCAAACAACGAAAACTTTATTATGTTATTTTTCTAAAAAAAAATCATTATAATCACAAATTCGACAAAATGGATATTTCACTTTCCTTGTGATATGGCGCAACTTTAATACATGTAAGTCGAAGTTATCCGTTGAATATTAATATTGGTGATATCCGCTTAAATAATTGACGAAGGTGGTATGTTGATGAATCTTATAAGTTGTTAGTGGTTAAGGCCTAGGACCTTTTGATTTTAGGTCCTTGATACTGGCTATAAATTTGATGACAACTTCAAAGGTCAAAGTCATGATTGGTCATAAAGGGTACAATTGCTCAATTATTTACAATGTATTATCAATAGGGTACATTGTCTGTTATGAGCCTGTTATGAAGAAAGGTTTAAAATTCTGTATAAATTCTGAATTTAAACTGTGTATCTGCTGAAAGTACATAATAAATCATTTCAATGACAACAAAATTATCATGATAATGCACTAAAAACATCCTCAACAAGCAGTGGTTAAGGACGATCTCAAATTCTTAACTCATTGCAACTGCATAATTGTTAGTCAAGGAAGAAACAAAGATAATGTTATCTTACAAAATGCATTTCCATTGGAAGCAATTGACTGTTTTCCGCTGTTTGGACAAATTCGTGGCTGTTTGACATATTCCCTATTTCGTGTATTTCCAATCTCAATTTTGTTGAAATGGTTAAAGTGATGTTTTTCCTTGATTTTACTCATTACGTATTTTGTTTTAATCAGAAGTCCTTGTAACAACTGTTTTATAATCTTCATAGACATTCATAAACCAACTAGTGGTGAGAAAGAATGAATTTTGAAGTCACAGGTATTAAACAAATACAAAACGTCTGTCTTTTCCGTTTGCTTCCAAGCGATCAAAATACATGAAATATAAAGGCTTAGACCAATGCAGGCCTAAAAAAATATTATGATTGACACATCTACACGATTGTCAAACTCTAAATGTTCTATAGACGCTAGGTTACACGCTAGTATTATATATACATACAATAATTTTTCTGGCAAACCACTGTCATCTCTTCAATTCATATTAAATAGTCTATATTTACATGAGGTCGAGAGACAAAATAAAAGTTGAAACACTTACCTAATATAAAGACGTCATCGATTAAAGAAAGTTGGGTTTAAATGGATAAAATTTGCAAAGTTAACAGTCTGTCAGTATATTCTATTATTGATAAGAAGATCCTTTGAATTGGATAATGTAACATGTTTGTGCTCTATTGATTAGTAAACGCTTCCTGGTTCACATCTACCTATTTTATGTTTGTGTTTCCCATACTATTGTGAATAAGTTACCATCCGTATTCTTATTGACTATTTGCTTTATTTAAGCTTCACCTGTCGAATTCTAGCTAGCAGTTGATTTTAATTTGAAATTCATTTAAAAACCAATAATTGTATATGACATGATCTCTTGTCTTCTATAAATCTACGAAAGAATAGTACAGAAAGTTAAATTTGAATGATTTTGTGTCTTTTAAACATTCATAATTCGCAGTCATATTTTTACAAACAAATCTCACCTAAATATTTCTCGCTATTATCACATATAAGAAAAAAACTTGAGATTTGTATCATTGTATGTCCTAAATAAGTTAAGATTTGTATAAATAAAATAATGATGTAAGACATAAAAGGAGTATTTGTTGAAAAATAAAGGTTTTGAATCAAAATTGATTTCGTACTTTGTGACATTCAATTTTGCATATGAAATCAAATCAATGTTCCTCGTCTTCCAAGAATATTTTTATCAAATTCAACATCCTGTTTTAAGACTGCTATGTTGCCGTTCTAGAATTCAACGGCTTTTTTAAATGAACAGTTCTATAAACTGTAAATGACCGAATACACATATTTAGAAACTTTCTGTATTTCGGTCAATTTCAAGGTTTATCTATTGGTAAGTTTACTGCTGTTTAGACAATAAATTGCAGTCAATTAATATATGTTAAGTCAATGTTTTAATGTGTAAGATTATCTAGTAGTTCTTATTTACTTGTAAACATTGATAGCATACTGATTTGTCTAAACAGATACTGAAATTAGTAACAATAACATACTGGATAGGTCTAAAAAAAAATTTAAAAATAAAGTACTTCAATTCTTTGTTTAAAGTCTATTCCAAAATTCATCGAACATGTTTGTCATTGAGAAACTCCGTCATATAGATCACTTGTCACCTGGTGTAACATGCTCTTCCTCTTGTTTTATTATTAACAAACGATGTCGTTTGTTATGTATTTTAAACATGTCATGTTTTCGTCGTTTTGTGTATGTTTAGTAGTTTAAATGTTATAACCTAATTTAAATGATTTGTTCATTGACAAATCCAACGCGTTTATTGGTAAATTAAAACAATGTACTAAACAAATGGGAATCTAATATTTTACAATTTATACTAATGAGTCAATAATTTGACATGTTATTCTCACTAACAATAAATGTGTGACCCGTTATCCTTTTCCCGAAATTTAACAATCATTAATCATTAGTCAGCTTTGTACAAGTACAAGCTATGTCATATAATTATCTTTATATAACTTTTGGTATTTTCTTTTCTGTAAAAAAAATCTAAGTTGTATACATACTCCTTTATTCGTTACTTCAAATTCATAAGTTTAATAAGTCAACAAAACGTGTTAATGTCAAAAATAAAAACAAGTGTACAGACTTGTTAACAAGAATTGCTTACTCATACAAAAAAATATCAAAAAAACATCTGTTCATAAATAAGGATTAAGACTGAAGCTTTAAAATGTAGCATGTATAAAGATTATCTTTGTGTTCATTCAATCATGCAGGGTATAACATGGTTATGCAAAGATAAATACCATAAGTTCAATTATAGAAATGTGGGATATCATTTGTAACATGTAATGAAAATATGCGTCGCAGTTATTCGAAACTTTTAATTAGAATGTATCTATACAATTATGCATACACCCTATGATTACATTATGCAGGATATAGTTACGAAAGAAGTCTTTTGTAAGTTTCGCTGTTGCCACTTCAAAATATTTTATGTATTGAATAAACATGATGAATACAATTATAATCCCTGTGTGGGAATTTAACTAAAATGCATGTGATATTTAATACAAAGAAAATGTATAAAGTAAACTTTAGTCGAATATTATACATCGCATGTGTTATACCTCATCGCACTTTAAACTGTCTGTATACTAGCTAGGTCATTTATTCACAAAACAATCGAACAATACTTCAGAAAATTCGATTTGAAAAGTAATAAGGATAGTTATGACAGAAATAGAAGTATGCTGTTATCGTACACACAATATTGAATTCGTATTTATGTTACTTAAATATAAGAAGAATAAAAAAAACAATGATTATCAAAGGTGTTACGCAAATACATTTGCGTCGTGTTTTACACTGTATTATTAAGTCAAAGCAGTTAAGTGGTGAAAGTACTTTAAACAAATTAATGACGTTATCTTGCTATGATAAGTTATTTTTAAAATATTTTTCAGTGTTATTAGCATTTGTCATTGATGATTATGAAAAGTTAATCAGTAACTTGTAGTTGTTTTCGCAATTGCTTGTATTCTCTTTTTACTTCTTTAAGGGCATATCCAACAGTTTCAGGGGAGGTAATAACAAACGTAACCGTCGTCTATTGTTCCCCGTAATTTCATGGTGTTTCAGCGACGTCATAATGGCCGTCTGGAAAGGGCGGTTTCTTTCCTCAAAGGGAAGGGCACGGCGGGAATCGGCAAAAAACTCATACAGAATATTAACAGAACTAGAACTCAAAACTTAAAAGATATCTTTGTCCTTTTTGTCTATTATAAAAGAACTACAATTATCTTAATCATTACTAGACCATACTCACTTAAGTTTCCGTTTTATGAAAATTATCTTCAATACAGTAGAAAGGAAATGCGTAATGATTTATTATTGCATTAGAATGCAACACAAATTGTAATTAGTTCTTTACCAAACTTTTCCGAGAGATTGTCATTCAGGATAAAAAAAAAACCCTCAAAGTTTGGTTTTACTTGAGAAAGATGAAAAAAAATTATTTCTTGAGAAAAATAAAATACGGCGTAAAACTAACATTTATCATGCATCTAGCTTTGCGTTGAAGTGCTAATATATTTACAGTAGCTCTTTAAATAAATACGACCTTTAACCGGAAAACAATGTAAAACAAAAGATGACTCAGTAATAAAAAAACATTGAACTAGGAAAACATTGTAATATATACACTGACATACAAGTGGAAAATATCTGACGATGTTCGTGTTTACTTATGTATGAGGGAATAAATATAATTTAAAAAACAAAAAACCAGTGTAGGTCTTGACTAACTAGACACGCCCTCTTAAGTCAACGGGTCCATAACAGGATTGGAAAAAAAAACAGCCATCGAAATACCGTAATTCGAAATTGGGGGGGAGGGGGCTAATAGCTTAAGTCAAGATTTTGATCATTATTCAACTTTATCTAGTACGGCATACATTTTACCGCTAGTACACTATATCTTGATAATGTACATTTATCAATCATTTACTTCAGATCCATTCTCGCCTCGTCGTAAATATGCGTGAGGTATTTGCTACTGGAGCACGGGAGCAATCAATTCATCAGTTTCATATAGTGATGCATAATCATTAGTTCTCAACTGATAAGTGTCTCAAACAGTACTCCAGTTTTGGTATTTTATTTTTGTTTTATATCTTATTTCTAAACGAAAATTTTAGAATTTCTTTCCGCATCTTTCTCTTTGAATTCATTTGTTTGAATAATCAATGTCTACATCAGTGGTTACATTGTATGCAGCCAAACTATGTAGAGGGCAGTAGAACAGAAAACAATTTCCATTGTGTATATATGCAATAACTCATATATTGAAGCGTTATACCACGGCAGTCAGGCTCGTTTATGTGGAAAAATTACCGTGTCAATTTCATATACTTATATATTGTAAATATGTCATAAAAGCAAAAACACACGAAAAAAATGGCCACAATTTATAATAACATTCAACATTTTTCGGCCGTTTCGTTTATTCTCCAAGTTAATGTCTTACTAAACTGTTTTGTTAATCAAAGTATTTTGTTCATCTACAACTGCAAAAGGCGCAACAGATGCGACTTACTTGAAGATTCATGTGACCTTTGTTGTTGTTTATAGATTTTATTCGAAGTTCGTATATCGCTTCAACCATTTATTTAGATGGTATTTTAACGTATAGATAGCGCGAAACTCTCCTTACTCTGTGCGTCTGATATTACGACATTTTTATTTCGACTAAACGAGGCTGCGAATTTATACACGTAACTGTTGGAAGGGAGCAGTCCAGAGATGTGAATATTTCTATACCCAATCAATCCTTTTTTATGAAAAAGATTTTAAAGGTATACATTAATACGACGGCAACCCAACGACACATATAATTCAAAACACTAAGAGTCAACATACAGATTTTTTTATAGCTAGAAGCCTGTAAAGAAAGAAAAAACAAAACTGCAACATGAATATATAATATAGAGTCGGAGAGAATTTAGACAAGTGTTTGGTTGCAAAATTTCACATGCCCTTTATTGATTTCGATATGTGAAATTATATAGACAGTGTAATATAAATCAGTGTAAGAAAAACACTTCTTTGTAAAGTAACGGTAAAATAAATAATGATTATGGATGACGGACGTCAAGTGGCATATAAAATGAATAATCAGAACAAAAACATCAAATGTAAATATAATATGAAATTAACCCTGCTTTGTACTATAGACCGACACACAGAAACGGATTTCTAACGTGTAATTCGTTTGTTTTAAAAGAGGGATGAAATACCGTATACCAGAGACGGGGACTATTTTAATAGTTTGAAATTCCATGGTTTGCTAACCCGAAAATAATTCAGTCCCTCCCCGCAATCGATCTCTCCTACATGTAATCTTAGATCAGCGGAATATAACGCAGACTGAATTATTCGGATTAATTGTTTGCATGTTTCACAATTTTGACGAACACAATAGTAAAGCTAGATACTGGTCCATTATAAATAAGAAGATGCGATATGAGTGCTATCGAGACAACTATCCAACAAAGTCACACACCGTCGCACTGCCTTTGAAAAATTAGCGGGGAACTATAACGTTACTTCCCGAAACGTCTTAATTTTTGGCGCAATTTGTGAGGCTTACGGAAGGGATAGAGTTAACAATATTATATAACTGGATTTTTCTCAAAAACGAGTATGGTGACAAATATTTTTCAAAACGTTATGACGTTCCATTTTTTTCAAAAAATAACATATCTTACTTTGGTCAAATCGACACCGTTAGAAATATTTCAAAAAATCTAAAATGTGCATTTCAAATGTACATTTCTTGCCGTTTTTGGGGATAACCATGACGTTTTTGGCTTTATTTGAGTAAGAATTAATTCTTTAAATGGTAAAGTTAGATTTTTCTAACCATCTTGAACTATGTTGCTTCAATTTGAGCCCCATTATATAAGTATATGTTGATTAAAAAATCATATTTATTTTTTTTAAATAAAAACCGTTTGTTTCTTCAAAATTGCAAAAATGTCCAATTTTCAGCAGTATTTTTTGCAAAAACGAAATCGACAACAAATATTTTTTTTGGCAAAATTTTATTCTCTGTCAATTGAAGAATGAAATATCTTTACGGGAAAAAATTCTCACCGTCAAAAATAAACTGTTGGATATGCCCTTAACAAAGATACATTTTTAAAACTTCATACAGGATATCATTTAGGATATGAATTCATTAACCAGTCGTTTGATTCCTTTCTTATCCCATCAATCGATTGAGACGATAAATCAAAGGAACATAAAATTTATTTTTTTAGAAAAATATGATACAAAAAAAACCAGCAAAGACTACAAAAACAATGTCCTTCTCTTATCGTTATAGTTGATAACTGGAACTAGCAGTAGTTCATTCGATAAGACAGAAATCAACGAAACAAAAGCATGGACAATTGATGTAAAGCATAGATAGTAAGTAATACACAATGATACAGAAACATTAGAAATGAGTTTCCCTACATCTAGACCATGATTAACTGTTTAATGAATGTGCTTCCCTAAAAAGGTATACGTTTTCCAATGACAGTTTTGTTTTATTCAAACCCAATTTTATCACGACAGTATGCTCCCGGAAAGTATACATGTATTATTAACTTTAACCATAACAATTATATATGCCAAAAACAAGCATTTGAACACATTTATCAATAGCCATATTCGTCATAGTTTATGAATAAAGACTTATGTAAGCATTCATATATAATCTTGTCACTCATCAACATAAATTCTTAATTGTATACACTGAAATCTCCTGTACAAACAGCAACTTCAAATTCACATCGTGTTATTCTTAAGATTATCATTGCCCATTTCCTTTTGTGTAGTCACATGCAACTTCCTTATTCCTTTTTCCTGTTCGAAGCATTTCAAGTTTTTATACGCAGAACTCAAATTCCATTAATAGAACACTAAGTTTTACGAAATCACTATTCCAAAGTTGATACGATAAGATCCAAATATTATTGTATCTTCAGCTATGCATACACCTTCATTGTCTGGTGTCTAAAAAAAGAAAACAGGTGTAAAGAAATGAAAGAAATCAGTTGTTATAATATTGAAATTGACATGTCACAGCATGATTTATAGCACAGACAATTGAATATTGTTTATTGTTGAAATATGTGTATATATTTAAAAGAATAACCAGAACTATGAGAATACAAGAAAAAGGAAAATTGCTAAATTACTGAAATCCGAGGAGAATTCTATCATTTAATTAGTTTTACATGTATCAAAAGATGATTTGTATAAAGGGAAAAGGCAATTCGTGCATTAAATGCATAAAACAAAACACAAAATGTATGTGAATGATAACGAGTTAGTTATAAATACCACACTGTACGCAATATCATATATAGATATTGAAAGATATAGCCATGAGACAACTCTCCATCTAAATAACAATTTATGAAAGTAAACCATTATAGTTCAAGGTACGGCCTTCAGCACGGAGCCTTGGCTCACACCGAACAGCAAGGTATACACAGAATCAGAATGAGCAATTACAACCAGAAACTAAAGTATACCATTATATAGAAGAAACTTTGGTGAAATATGTTGCATTACTAAATCCAATCTACGGTTACGTTTCAACAAAAGTTGGTTCGAGCTAAAGGTCCTAGTGTAACATGTTACAACAGTGAATTGTAATAAAACGGTGTTTTGCTATTCATATTTTACACGTGAAACTTTTAGTTTCCCAGAGTGATTTGTGACTTGTGTTTTACGTCACTCGGTATCAGACCAACAATTCAAAATACATATATGAAAGATTTAATTGGAAATTAGAATGTATCCCTTGTCAACCGATGTTTATGTTTTGTAATAAAACAAAACATTCTCTTCGGAAGGTAACTACTTCTGAAATTAAACACTGGGGATGTTGTACCCTCTAATACGTACCAGTAAATAATAATATTAAAACAGTATTTGTATTAAGAAAGTGCCACCTTTTGATACATTTGAGAGGAAGAGTTTGTGGCCTGCCATCTTTTAACACGTTTTACCATTTGAAGGGGTCAGTTTTATTGTTAGTGGATAGCCTGGAGAGATTGTATGTCACGCGCTAGGTTTGCACTTACAACTTTAGTAGATAAACTTTAGAATCAGCAGTTGAAAAACTTAGTAGGCGGGCCAAAAGGTCTGAGGTGTCCTCAAAGTTATGATATGTCTGCCAAATAAACAGTACATGGCTACCTTTGAAGTTCATCATTGCTACACATAAACATTGATTACAAACGAGTTCTGACCGGTGAACAAATAATTATAACACAATTATTTAGATAACAAATGATTAACAATATTGCCTCAATTCGTAAACATTACATTCGTAAACAATACGCACACTCTGTCAAAAATGAGCATGAAAAGTATTGAACAAAATTTGTAAATATATGGATGTACATACAGCACCAATGACTGTGTTTCAATTAAAAATAATAATGATGTGTATAATAATGATGTGATATGCATTTCGATAAAATATACTTGTCTATGAAGAAGATTTCATTTCGATATGCTTACATGGGAATTTCAGTCACCTTTTATAACATATTTGCAATTACACTCATAAGTCATTTCTGTCTTTTTGTACCTGTAACCACCATCTTTAAGAAGTTGTTTTGTTGTCTATGTTTGTCTCTTTTTTCCTCTTTATCATCTCTCTGTTAACAATATAAGTCGCCATTCTAATAATAAAGAACAATGCACTATAGCATCAATCCATCACACAAAATCAGTACATATACAGTAAAACAAAACACAAAAAGCAAAGGAACATCGGTTTTTGTGTTGTTCATCATATCAAAGATTTACCGAGGCCTTCAACAGAATGCAAAAGAATATATTTTAAATATACCTGTCACCTTATAGTTTTAGATGACTCATAGGAAGGGTTTGACCGGAATTCACTGATTGACTTTGCGTGATGTAACACCACAATTTAAGACCGATAAACAAGAACAAACTGGAAAGTAGAATATAGTTAGAACAAAATAAATCCTACACATAAGTAAACAATTAAAACCTGTTGAATATATTCAGTAATTATACGAATTAGATGATTATGAGATATATTAACATTGCAATGAATAACGCCACTGAAAGGCATGCAAACAGCTAGAACCTTTCAAATAGACTACTTTTATTTTCTACCAGGTAGCTATTGATTACAAATGAATCTGTATCCAAACTCATAGTGAGCTCGTCTCAAGATGACTATTCACATAATTAGCTGTAGTCGTTTTAATTTTCTCGGTTGTTTTTGTATTAGATAGATGTATTTTGTATTTGGTTTTAAATAAAATGACATTGCACAGATAATGAATACATATAATAATTGTATTAGGATTTTTAGAAGTTTTCTTATCTATAGCTAAATAACAATATAGTAAGAAAAAAATACTACAAATGACTTCAAAAAATAGTGCGAAAAAAATTCATTATAAAATAGGGTATACATTTTCAGAAGGATTATCTGTCTATTATTATCTAACTTGGCCAAGCATTGTTCATCGCGGTAAGCATAAACAGTTAGACTATTCATCGACTTTGTAATAGCTCGAACAACACAAAAGGTGCTACATGTATGATCTGCTTACCCTTCCAAAGTACCTGAAATCACCCAAATGTTTTATCGGCTTCGTGTTGTTGTTGTACATTTTGTTTACGCATCTTTGTCAATATAGTTGAATTTGATGCGACTGTCGAACACGTGAGAGGTTTAGCACTATAAAAACCGGTTAAATCCACTATGTCCTACATTTGAGAATTCCTGTACCAAGTCAAAAGAAGACGGCTTTTATTCATTCGTTTGATGTGTTTTTTGTTTGATCTTACCGTTCGGTTGGGAACTTTCCGTTTTGAATTTTCCTCGGATTTCAGTATTTTTGTTATTTTACTTTTAAATAGTATTACATGATTTACACATTTGCATCTTCATTTATATCATAATGGTATTTCAAATTTCAGTTTCATTATATACATTTTTTCATGTTCAAATTATACCTACCTTAAATGTTTAAGTCATTAGCTGAAAGGAGTGTATTAACGCTATGCATTTATAAGTGTTTGCCTAGTTCGAGTGAATATTTTCGCAAAAACAAAGTTTAAAAACGTATGAGTTTTTTGTAAGACATTATATATTCATCTGACGATTTGATTGTTTCATATCGGTACTTACCAAATGTATCAAATACATCAAAGTATGTGCATATCCCAAAAACAATAACCAGCACCTACAACATATGTGTTCAAAATTAATATAAACATACATTACTCATAAAACTGTAATATGAAGAAGTAGCAATGATAGTGTAGCAAGGTAGTATAACGAATAAAAAACAAATGCATGTTGCAACTACAAAATGTGGAATAATAATTTTAAATCATTTGAAGTTGTTTTCATAATTTATCTTTCTGCTACATTTATTTTTTTAATTTTCAGACTGTAATCACGAGGGGAGTAGATTATTAACTTCGGGGTTTTTAAGTGTATTATGAGTCTTTGTCTGTCCCTACGATAACTAGAGGATTCATATTCATGTTGTTTTGTTCTCGATCCAATATTTTCATCAGTTTATATGACATGATTTTATCTGGACTGAATTGCACACGTTAGCAGTATGACAGTTGTTATACATTCGTTTGAAGTGTTTTATTTTGCCATTTGGTTATGGACTTCCTGTTCAAAAATGTCGTCGGAGTTTGTTGGTATTATTGCTATTCTACTTTTGCCTATTATTTTTTCTTGTCAAGCATATACGTGTTATAAATAACACAAAATATTACGTTATCAAGAGTTTTATTCTTTAAGAAATCACTTACATAGCTAAAAGTTTGTATAGGTTTGTTATATGTTATCGATTTTGTAAAATAAAAAAAACTATATTAATGAAAAATATCGCAGGAATCATAAAACAAATTACTAATGTTCATATGCATCGTTAACATACAACCAACAATGGCATGATGAACTGAAAAGATAAAAAGATATGAAAACAATCATTAAAATTATAATATTTAACAAATCGAATTCTGCTCTAATTAAACTTTAATTACATACCTTAGTGATAACTAAATGTTTTTTTTTATTATGAATGTGAACAAAGTAATTTCAATGAGAAATCATTGGTGATTAAGAGCACATGAACACAAAACTTTAACATTTATCATATTTAATGGATTTGGCAGTATGTAAATATCTAAACTACATCCTTCCTAATTTCGAAAGATCAATAATTACATGACAAATGTAGTAATAAATTCAAACAGATAATAGATTATGAAAAAAAAATGTAAATTGTAAGTATCAATTTATCGTTTGCTTTCATTATTGCATATTTTAGTTATATAGTGTTGTACTTAGTTTATCTATAAAGTAATATAACATGCATTTTTAAGTATATCATCCGAAAACAGCAGCTTGATTAAATAAACAAAACATTACATATAATAATACAACTTATACCAGACAATATGCTTTTATCATATGAACGCAGCTTAATCTAGCATAAACAAGCTATACTACTACATCAATGCATGAGGTGATGAAACATAAAGCTACGACATAAAGCACACACCAAACATCAAACATATAAAATACATAGTCACAATAAATGTTAAATGAAATATAACAAAATTGTTATTCCCAAATTAATATTTTTCTTAAATGTTTATCATTGGTTTTACTTATTGTTCATGTTGTTTAGAATAAAATAAAACATTTGATTAACAACATTATATCACACCACTATCGGACACATTTGTATAGTTTTAAAGTTGGTTTTACGAGTTTGATATATTGAATTCTGACATAATTCTTTAAAACTATAATTGTCCATGGATACACAACAACTTGTAATAATAAAGGATTTGAATAACAGTCCGATATATTTACCAGTGCACTTGATGTCTTGTTCGTTCTGGCATATGACTTCTCCTGTATAGTTGTAATAACACATGTTCTGGTTGCATACAATCTTTGAACATTGAGGTCCTGAACAATAGTGTAATGTTAATGTATTTTAATTTTCTACAGCTGTATATATCATTACATGCAAGTCGAATTTGTAATAACAATAATATTAACGGTACCAATTTTTCTGCACCAGATGCGCATTTCGACAATACATGTCTCTTCAGTGATGCTCTTGGCCTATGTTCAAACCTATGATTGCTTTTGATAAAAACCGCAATTTTTATACGTGTGCATGATAAACAAATTTCATTGCAGAAATACAGGACAAACAACATTTTCCAAAGGACAAAAAAAGTGAAGAAATATATTTTAACAAATCGCATAATGCGTATTGTTAAAATATGGGTTTTTTTTTTTACTTTTTTGATCCTTGTGGAAAATGTTGTTTGTGCTATATCATTACATGTACATGTATATATGTACATTTTTAATGTATTGTAAGCGTCACTATCTTTTCCATACCAACTTTGCATATGCCTTTATAATGTGTACATGCAGATGTAACTAACGAAAGTAGATGTGTCATACGTGTTTGTTATGTTAATATAGTTAATAAAAAAGATGTGTGTTTACCGAACTAAATTGTTACTAAAATAGTATCTTGCACCAGAAAATTGCATCTCATCCATATATGTCATACGTATACAAATAATTCAAGAGACAATGTGTCTGAGTATGGTAGTGTAATGTTCGTTTATAAACAAGTTTACTATTAACATTGACATCTGTTACTTAGCCTTGTGTATTATTCATTCAGTTAATACTGTAGTCGTACACGCAATCATTATTGACATTTTACTGGAAAATGTGTCGATACATACAATATCTTGATGATAATTATACAATCATTTTATTAAAACAAATACTTAAAAATATGCATGATTTACCATTGCATTTATCGAAAAAACAGGAAGGCAATGTTGTCAGAAAGGCATCATCTAGATCAATACATTTTACTGTTAACTCATACATTCTGGCCAAGTTTAGCCAATTCCAGAACGGTTGTATGTTGCAGTCACAGTATACATCTAGAGTGCTGTCAATAGAGAATATTCCATTCTCAATCATTTACAAGTTCCTTCTATGCGAATCATCCGGATTTTATAAATAAGATGTTGTTGCGTTTGTCGTACGTGCTATGCGAACTGATGTTTTTACAATATGTTTTATTTAATTTTTTTAGTGTACACAAAATGTTTTGTCATAGGACAGGTTTATCGATGAGTTCGACCGTCTGGTATGACAAAAGTGAAGCTATTGGTCTAAATCAATTAATTCAGCCACCGATAATGTCGGGAGGATTTATGTTTCTTTAAGAGGGAAGGATCTTGTCATTTGATATCAACCATAGTTATCAATACATGTATTTGCGAAATAAATATTGATTGCATGTATGGTTAATTTGAATTTGAAAATAGTTTTTAAAAAAAACACACTCTAGCTTCTTATGCATGACTGGTGTTGCGTTGAACTGTGAATATGTGGTAAACTGATGTTGCTTTAGTGTATATAAATGCCTGTTGTCGTTGTGTTTTCAAATAGTCTCTCCATACACATAATACAAGTTATACATTATCAATTATCAATATTTAGACTTACAGGATAGTTAAGTTTTTCATATCCTGAAATGCACCTTCTTCCACAGATGTTAATTTATTACCAGCCATCAATCTGCATATACAAGTACATTTTACTGTAAACATGTATTTTGGGAGACATATATTTTGATATAACTTAACACATTATTTTTGTTAAAAGAATAACACTTATAGTATTATAGAAACAGTAAGGAGATGTTGATTGTACATTTCCTCATTATATGTATGTGTATACTTGAATCACACTGTTTAAACTGTCACCTGTTGTATACTTACTATACCATTATCAGGCATTACATGATTTTTTTTACACTGATATGTGTGATATATTTTCAGCTTAAAATGAAATGACATTTTTAATGGAAAATAAAAGTAATACATTCAAGTGGTGTCTTGCCATGGCTTTGTTTGGACTTGTTTGTTTGCTTTTTGGCCTTGAATGTTTGTCCCTACTATTTTATTACCTGTGCATTTGCATTCAGATATCGCAGATCAAATTTATTCGTTCATAGTGTGTTAATTTACGTTTTTTGATTGAATTAAGTCTGCCAATTGATATTTTATCGTTTGTTTTTCTATGTTGTGATGTTATGATATTGTTTCAGAAAAAGGGAGAAGGTTTGGTACCATTAAAACGTTTAATCCCGCTGCAAATGTTTGCACATGAATCTGATGTACAATAGTTGTCGTTTGTTTATTTAATTTATACGTGTTTCTCGTTTCTCTTTTTTTTATATAGATTAAACCGTTGGTTTTCCCGTTTGAATGGTTTTACACTAGTATTTTAGGACCCTTTATAGCTTGTTGTTCAGTGTGAGCCAAGGCTCCGTGTTGAAGGCCGTACATTGACCTATAATGGTTTACTTTTATTAATTTTTATTTGGATAGAGAGTTGTCTCATTGGCACTCACACCACATCTTCCTATATCTATAAACATTTCACTCTGAAAGGCTACATTTAAATGTCATTAGCACACTTCTATCTCATGTTTGACATTACGGAGAAACACCACCATTACATTTCCACTATTAGTATTTATAGAATTGACACTAATAATAAAATGATGCAGAATTATCTTTGTTTCAAACAAATAAATACAAAGGATGAGTTAAGTTTTATACTTTTTAGTACTACAGCGAACATTTGACCCAACATTTTATTGCATCTAACATGTCTAAGGTAATAACTAAGAATTACCAAAAAAAATGTCATCCCTTTGTTCTCATTTAATTGGTTATCAAAGGTACCAGGCATATAGACGCGCGTTTCGCGATCGTCTACACAGGACTCACCAGTGACGCTCATATCAAAATAGTCAGAAAGCCAAACAAGTACAAAGTGTTAGTAACAATGTAGCCTCGTATATTCACATAACTCTATATACATAGCGAATAAAACAATAAAATGGTGCTTCAAAACTCCAGGATAAATGTTCATGACCCGTATATATTTTAAGGCAATGTAATGCAGGGTACGATTCTTACAAATTCAATATTTGTATCGACCTGTTTGTACACATCTTGACGTGACGCACTATGAGTTGGTGGTAAGACCTAGATGATAGACATCAGTCTATTCATAAACACTATGAAAATTTCTTGCTGTGTTTTTTTTTTTGGGGGGGGGGGTCACAATTACACGTTATCCTTTTTTCATTTTTTTATTGCACACTTCATTTTATTCAATTATTAATATTACTGTACGCTTTATAGATTGTAAAAACAATTAACAAATATATGCATTATTTATGTAGTGAACTCACATTTCCTGTATACTGACTAAACCATTGAAATAGATCCTTTTCACATCAATAATTGCATTGTGTGGTAATTTCCTGTAATTATTTAAAATAACGTATTCTGTTTTAAGACCACATCACAAATTCGCGTACATGTAGTTAGGAAATAGTGTTAAAAGTGGCAAACAAACACCAATAAATCAATCAAATAATCAATCAGTCCCTCATAGTCTCAACCCATTTGCAAGGATTTGCTACTATATACGATAAAAATGCGTCCGGTCTCTAGGATTTTGCGTGTTGCTCTCTGGAGGTAAAAAGCAATTAGTACGTAGCTGACTGTTTTCGATAAAATTGTGTCTCGAGCTCATTTCCGAAAGATTTTTAGACAAGAATTGTTTAACCAGCCCTTAATGAAGCCATAAAAGAGCACCGGAATATAATAACTTCACTAATCATTTTATCTTAAAGTCCCGTTTTTAGTAATAACCGACTTTCAACTCAGCTTTGTAGTGAATAACACAGAACATTTTATATTATTTATGCTATGTATAGACTAATTTTGTTTTGTTAGCGAATTTTTCCAAATCACTTCAGTGCATACAGGATAATATTTTTAATTATGATTATCGGAGAGTGGTATTCACCATATCTTTACCTGTTTGATTGATGTTGTAAGTATTGCAAGTATACAATATTAACTAGATATAAAGTGCTTCTAAACTTACAGACTAACTAAATTTGTTAAATTGAAAAATGCATTTGGTTCTATTACTGATACATTATTATATCCTATGTCTCTGAAAGAATAAAAAAACACGCTATAATCTATAAATACAATTAGATATGAATATGACAAATATTAACACAATGGGTATAGATAAGATTTTGGCAATACATGTACAAACACGACAAATGAATGATAACAAGGAGTATATAATTAATGAAATTGACGTTGAAAATTTTTCATTGTATTTGCTGATATTTTTTTTATGTCTTTGCTATTTTATTCATCTTATCAATATCAATTCGTTACCATCTACAGTTTGCATCTATCATGTTTTATTGAGTTGCACAATATTTGTTTCTAGTTTTGTTATGTCCTAATTATACATGTTAACTTTCGCTAAATTATTTTCAATTTGTATATTTCATTCTATATAGTGAGGAATGTCTTTTTAATATTAAGATTTTTGTGGGTTTAGAATTTCTCTATGCGTAACGCCTTGTCAAATATGTGTGTTGTGTAATATCTGATAACTATCCAGTAACTGTTCAAATACTAATTTTTACGACCGATTAATTTTCGGCAGAAGAAAGATATAAGAAAATGTAAAACGTTGTTTTCTTATTTATCTGAATGAATTAAATTTATGGAACGAACAATCAAACCACCTTCGACATGACAACAAAAGGCAAAGCGAAAACATTTCGTAAACAGTAAATAATTAAATAAAATTGAGGACGAAAATGGAAATGGGGAATGTGTCAAACAGAAGAAGAACCAGGCCACAGAAGAAAACAGCTAAAGCCCACCAACGGCTGTCCTTTAAACAAGACTGTGTAATAGATCAGTTAAAAATGGACATCAAACTATAAATAAACTAAAATCAAAACAAAATCAGAGATTAAGATTTTCAAAGGCCAGACGCTCCTGACTCGGGACAAGCGCAAACATACATAGGCGTTAAACATGTTTTGTAAGATATCGATACTTCTCCAATTCATCCAAAAAATCTCAAATAATAAAATTAAACAGCATTACGTACCGTAAAATTAAGTTTTAATAAGTCCGAGTACGATGTCAGAATAGGTTAAAGAAACTAATCAGAATGACAATGACACATAAATAAAAAAAAAAAAACTATTAGCAGTTACTGAAATGACATACAACATTTAAGTATATCACCAGGTCCCGAAAACTTAGATTGAATTACAGATTTGTGTTTGTCATAGACAAACAATGCAACTGACCACATTGTTTTGATTATAACATAAAATTACCATCTATAAATAATGACTTGTTAGTTGTACTTACAACGATAACAGATTCGGTAAACCGGCGAATGTTGTATTTCTTATAACTGATATAAAATTTCTATTCAAATCCCTACAAGCAACAATAAATATAAGTGTCGTAATGTTCATTACCAAATGTATATTGTTGTAATGATATTGCAAAACTTAATTAACGTTTACATTTCATCGTATCAATGTATTAAAGGTAAACATCCATACGTTTGATGTGTTTCAGCTTTTAGTTTTGCCAATTTTCATACGTGTTCGGTATTTTTTGTCAAAACGTTTGACTACTAAGTAATGCAAAGAAAAAATTTCGCATAGTTTGTCTTTGGAAAATAACATGGATAAGACGAAATACCTCACTAGACTAGATAACGCATTTTGCAATGTTTTACCAAAATGGAAAACAGGAACATTTTGCGGCTAGACATCATTCTGTCATCGTTCATTCAATTAGCATACATTTAATGAATGGCTATTATTTATTTTGAGTCTATGAAACCATGAAATTAATTTTTGACTCATCACATTGAATAATCCGAGAAGCGGATTATGTAAAATGTGAAGAGTCATTAAACGATTTTATGGTTCAATAAATTCAAAATAAATTATTGCTATTCATTATCAATTAATTTCTATCAAACATAAGGCTCAAAGAACGTTATATATTATTCAATTTAAAAAAAATGTAACAATTACAACGTACGCACATGTTCGCGTATGAATACACAACGTCAGAGTGGGCATGTCGCAATAAAACTTGACAACATTGAAAATAAAAGGGATACTTTTAACCAATCAGAAAGCAGTAAATACACCAATTTTATTCATTTTCTTATAATAAGTAGTTCAAGGTGGTACCTAACACTACTCTGTACAATCAGCTAAACGTTTTGATTACGTTATGTTGTTAAGGGAATATTAAGCTTCTAAATGATCAAAAGTAGTCTTTGTCAAACTGCTATATTACCAGTGTAATTTTTCTGAAAAAACGGTTGGTTCAAATTATCTGAAATTTTTATATTTTTGTCAAAGGGATAAAGTATATACTTTGTCAAAACTTTATGAAATTTAAACGAGCCAAATTAATTTTAGTGAAAGTGTTGGGTACCACCTTAATACATACATTTTTTGTAATAAGACCAATTTATATGATTAAAGCTTCCAATGCCTACATGTAGGTTCGTGATCATTTTTGAAAATACTAGCTGCTCTTGCTATAGTGTTGTATTTTATTTGCTCTCAACATTAACGGTCTGTTCATTTGCAACGATGTTATAATACTTTTTGTAACTGAAATATACTACGTATACTGGTAGGAAAGAAAGCAAACTAAAGAACACTCGGCATGATTATTGTAATTGCTTACATGTCTCTTAAGCTGGAAAGATTTTGGAAAGCATTTGCACCAATATCCGTAATACCATTTGAATAGAGTTTTCTGAATAATAGATTTTAATAAAATGCATATCTTAAAATTTTTACAGACAATAATAATTGTTGACCATGCATATATCAGTTGATGCTTATTTATTGTATTGTTGGTGTCAGTATTGAAAATTGACATGTTATGGGACCACAAGAACCTTAATACATGCACTTTCTTCATCGATGAAATATGATAAAATGTAGAATCATTGTAAAACACAAAATATCATTCAAAACATACCAAAGGTGCAAGCGATTCGGTAAAGTACAAAAATTATTGTAAAAAATGGCAAACACTTAAGTGTAAGTTTAAACGCACATAGAAAACACACATAATACTTCAATTTAACAAAATACTAATTTCAAAACTGTTAAGGAGTATACATTGTACTTTCTGTATTCAACGGATGTAATGTCATTAACGTACATGATTATATAATAATATAGGTACGTTAGAAGTCTCCGTTTCAAAACGTGAAACAAAAACTAATACTTCCAGTAAATACTTGAACAACTTAATTACAGACACATAACGAATTTCTTTCTAAGGATGTTTTACAATATTAATATTTCTCCTATTGAGCTTCGTGTACCAGTGCTTACCAATTCGCATACAATCAAACATATTAACGCAGGTTTATAATCAAATTATGTTGTATGACAATGTTTCTAGCTGTTGCATATCTTACAATTCTAACAAGCCCGGCAGGTCTTTGAATGCTCCACTTTCAATTTGCTTCACCCCACTGGTGTATAACAGTCTACGTGGTTTCCATAAGGGAAAAATACAGTTGTAATTAGTTTTGAGTAAGTGCGTTTTTGTCAAGTACAGGTGACATTTCAACATTTGAATGATAATGGGACGTCTCCTTTTGAGGATGTTATGCATTACATAAAAAAATATAATTCGTTCTTTAATCAAGGTTTTTTTCTGATAGGATTTTTTTTTATTGGTTAACCATGAAGTGATTTCAAATGCAGGTTTGTTTGTGCTTGATCCCTTTATGTACACGTCTTGTTTTTCCCTCTATGTTTCTTTCATATGTTCCTAATGTTTTTTAATACATCTATACTATTAAACGAGAAGACCTCATTTTGTGTGTCGCTTCTCTTCTTTCCACAATAAATTTATCAACTCTCCTCTGTGTTCTATAGGTACAGTGCATAGTCGCATTTGTCATCCATTCATATGATTATTCAGATTGAGTTATTTTGAGAGGAAATCGAGAAAAAAGGCATCCGGATATTGTCCCGTCATTGGACGAAATTTCAAGTCAGATTAGACTTCCGGTTTGCGTTTTTCTGTATACTTTGAACATACATATACTACGAATAAAGTGTATTTTAATTCTATCTGCTATCATTTTCAAGTTTACTATCCACGGCAGTCACAGAGTTTATTAGATAGAGGGTCTGTATACTATATCAATTACCACCATGGATCGATTAGTAAACTTAGAATTATTTGAAAGTAATTATGCTTTATTTATTTAGTAATGAATGTTCATAATATACAGATGACCGCTAAAATTATTCATGTGAACTTTTGATACCTTTTTCTGAAATTCTCCAGTCATTCATTGATAACAATAAAAAAGATGTGGTATGATTGCCATGTTGAGACAACTCTCCACAAGTGAACCGACACAGAAATTAACAACTATAGGTCAAAGTACGGCCTTGAACAACGAGCAAAGCCCATACCGCATACCCAGCTTTAAAAGGCCCCGAAATGACGATGTAAAACAATTTAAACGAGAAAACGAGCGGCCTTATTTATGTACTAAAAAATGAACGAAAACCAAATATGTAACACATAAACAAACGACAACCACTGAGTTACAGGTTCCTTACTTAAATATTCATAACATACTAAAGGTATGTTCATATTGAAATTGACAGAAAACTAAAAAATTGGGAACTTTGGAAATAAAGGAGGAGGGATAAAAAAAAAACATTTTCCTGGCCCAAATAACCTATGGCTTATGATACTTTTGCTGAAATTCTCCAGTCATTCAATATTTTACAAAATTCTTCCAACAATACTTTACATACTTTAAACTACGCTCTGAATGCCCGCGATATCGCAGGTGTGTTCTAGTATTATTTATTGTATCAATAATAATTCTATAAGAATAAGAAAAAATAAAAACTGAACTAATTACTGAAAATGTTGAATAAATTAATGCTTGCTATATACTTCAAATACATTATACTTTAAGCGATAACATACATCTTGGAAAGGCTTTCCAGTCCCACAAAAGTGTCTACTGATATAGTACCGATACTGTTATAATGCAGATCTCTGTAAAGAGAACACATTATTTGTATGCTAAACAAGGATCAAAAACAGCTACATCCGTTATACCATTTGGACTTTTTTTGAGTATATGCTAGAATATTGTAGACGTCGGTTGCAAAGTAATCAAATACGTTTCACTTTGTTTTAATACTGTAAGTTATAAATCCAATGTATATACGCTAAACGTATGATGCGTTTGACTTCAAATTAATTTGATTAGGATCGGCAGTTTTCAACAGCCATATATACATTTAACTTGAGAGATGTATTCCAAATACCGCAACAGTAGTTGACCTATTTATTCAACTGCTACGGATGAAAAATATTAAGGTAGACAAGAAAATCCAGAGAATCGCATGAACCTACAAAATAACGAGACCGGGTGCGTCATGTTGTATGCATACAATAAAGTCGACACTTAGAAAAACAGTTCTTTGTCGGGAATAGGACAACAATGGTGAAATAACAGATCAGATTCAGTAGATAGTAGATGTGCTAGGAAATCTGTTTGTTCAGATATATTGAACTGAGTTAGGTTCGTGGACAAATACTCGAAAACAATGAAAAAAAATTTCACCATTCTAATCGAAGAGGCGTTGTTGAAGAACCATCGGTTGTCTTCGGCTGTTTTCTGCTCTTTGGTTGGGTTTTTGCATCGATGACACATTCATAATTCCCCATTTCCATTCCCAATTTTACCTTAATTGTAATTTTGCCATGTATAAAAGAACTTTGAAATCCCACGGATATTTTTGGTCATTTTTTTCCCTTTTGAATGTTTAAACAGGTGAGTTGAAATAATTGATGTATATGAACGGGTAGAATGTACAAATACTTGTAAACACAATTTGTGTAACAAATATGTGCTGGATTGTTCAGATCTTTACAATATTAATATGTATTCATACGCATAAATATGCTTACATAGTTGATAACTTCGAAAGATTTGCGAAGGCATTCCTGTCAATCTGTGATATACCATTAATTTGTAGGTATCTAAAAATATTGTATAATGATATTATTGAATACACAAAAACAAATATACTCAATCAATAGTTACTATTTTGAAAAGAAATACGTCCAGACAAAGTCGAAAATAGAAAGAGCATAGTTACGTAAATAATTATGACTCTAACAATATAAGCGACTAAATAGCGATTCAGTCTCAATTCTTAATATGTTGTTTACTTGTGAAAATAGTATAAATTTTGAGTCAATGGTCGTTTTTATAAATCTATGTCGTTTTTTAGTAAACCTTTCAAAACATATATACTATGGGATAACAAGTACTGGCAAAACTGGTAATACGAGTAATTCTTATAAAAAAACATCAAATTTAGGAAAGCGAATTATACGTAAAGCCACAGGTGTCTTACATGGTTTTCTGACATTACCAGATTTCATGCGCTTTTCATAAAATTCAATATTAAATAATCATTACTTACGTTTTGTATTATATGTTTGTCTTAATTTGATATAGTTTTGTATTGACTGATGAGATTTTATTATTATTCCATGTGGTTGTGCTATAAGTTAATTTCGATTTGTTATCTCTTGATGTGAAAATGGGTTTAAGTAATGTACATGATCCAGTTGTGTTATTTGGTAATGATCCCTTGTCAATTCTTTACATAAAAAAAATGTTTTTAAAACCAATTAACGTATGGTTAATGTGGCTAGAGTTCCAGTTACTGTTCGCTTTAAACATCGTGTAAGCCTTTGATTTCAATTAATATTGAAAGCCATACTCATAATTATATTGAGTTAGAATTAGGTTTCAAGTTGAACACCGAGCTAAGTTTATTAAAATTTAAGTGTTAACTTTTACTCAATGAACAAGACACTCATCTTGAGCCCATTAAACAAACGACATAATATTATGGAATCGCTTTGAGAATTGAACTCTGTTTACCCAACATGGTCACGTGGATTCACCTCTCCAAGTAGTGAGTTTGGCATTGCCACATCAATGAATGGAAATAACACATAAAATGGAATTAAGACATCATGAAGTGTTAAATTGTCAAACTTTAAAACATCATTATGTAATGTTAAAGTCATATAAGATGTATACAGAATTAACATGTCGCCATTGCAAAAAACAAAACAACATCATGTAATGAAACAATAATTTTACGTTAAGCTTTATAAACATTAATGACTAATGACACAACCATATTGAACAATGGCGAAACCAAATTGAGTAATGAAAAAAAAAGTAATATCAAAAAGATATGAACTAACATCAAGTAAGGACACAACTGTATTAAGCAATGACAAAAACGATATTTAGTAACATCATAACATTAGTAAGTTATGTAAAAAGCATATAATGTAAAGCAATATATCATCAATTAAAAAACGACCATATAACTTAATATCATATGCAAACTATTATCGCTGTGGTGTTTCATAAAAAACGACACTGTTTGTTTTCCGTGTTGTTGCTGTTAATCGATCTCCAATAACTATATTAAAAACTTCAATGTTTCGATTTTATTTAACAAGTTGATGTACATCATTTATAATTCCGAATGTTAAGGAATATAAATCAAGAATGATTCAATCTTATTTACAAAAAAGTAAATCTAAATCTTCAGTAAAACAACAATTACTGAGACGGTAAACATTTATTGTTGAATGCCAAACATTATTTACTTACAAATAAAACAAAAAAATATGATGTAAAATTATTACCAACTGTTAACGTTTATCAAAGCCTTTTTAAATTATAGTATCATAAATTATCAAAAAACGGTCAATAAAATATACAGACGGTGATATACAGCCACATTTTATATTCATGTCAGTGCGAAGTTCACATTGCATATTAATTGAACTGTCAATAACATAAGATTTAAAATTAATAAGAATGAAATATTATAAGTTAATAAATATCAAATATGCTTTCAAATGAAGAACTTACAGGTAGTGCAAATTTGGCAAATCCTTGAATGCTTCAGTTTTTATTCGTTCCAAACCGTTACGGTAAAGGTCTCTAAATAGTTAAGGTTGTGCTATTATGTACATGTACTTTGATTATTGAATTGATTTTTTTTTTATCACTGGTAGTTTTTCTGTTATCTAAAATGTTCGTTTTTATATGAACAGCTCTTAAAAGACCGATTGTTATTTTGTAAATTCACTTCAATTTTTATCCGTATACACTGCAGACAATCCAGATTCTCCTTTATCTGTAAATACTCGTATTTATAACACATATGTTTAATTAAAACTAAAAACAATGCAAGAACATTTTGTATAGACAGTACTAATTTGACCTATTTTTGAACGGTGTATAATGAATATTTCGCATAATTATGTCTAATGGTTTCTGTGATTGATATGTCTGGTTAAAAGAAAATCAATACGTGGCATGCTACTGGGAACTATTCACATTAATGCCACCGTGTTTTCATAAATATTTGTTTAAACACCGCAACATTCTGTGTGTATGTGCAGCCTGTTCCAAGCCAGGAGCCTGTAATTCAGATGTTGCCGTTTGTTTATGTTTTACATGTTTATTGTTTGTTCATTTTTGATACATACATTAGACCGTTAGCTTTCTCGTTTGAATTGTTTAACATTGTCATTTCGGTGTCTGTTATAGTTGACTATGCCATGTATGCAGTATCGGCTTTACTCATTGTTGAATGCCTTTTTTGTAAGCTAATTTCTGTGGCATCTGTTGTGGAGAGTTGTGTCATTGGCAATAATACCACATCTCTTTTTATTGAAAAACATTTATTAGAGAGGTAATATATTAGTTTTATCAGTTTGTTCACATAAGTCTCTTTGCATATATCTGTTACAAGATTTATAATATAGAATATAAAATATTCCCGTCATAAATAATACCTTTTCGTGTAACGTAATCATTAAAAACAATACACATTTCAAAAACATAATTTCGTTTACTATAATAATGGCTATGTTAATACATACATTTCATAAACGTTTTCTAAACCATAAAATGCATGAGTCTCAATGGTGCGGAAAGTGTTGTAAGACAGATCTCTAGAATGACAAGAATAGTATCATATAATACGAGTAAGAGTATAACTGTCCAATAGACAACTAGTAGAATGTATTCATAATTTCTGATTGTTTCTTTAGTATTTTTTCTCGATACAAACATTTAGTTCGCTAATTTGACTTAGTATCTACGCTACAAACAGTCTGCTTTTGGGGTTATGTTTTACAGTTACAACAATGCCTATTATACATACTGAAACATATATGTTTGGCAATTTCATTGAATAATACCTAAATTGGTTTTAACGTTAAAACGAATAAAGAACTCGATAAATGGAAAATTAAGTTTTACCTACATAACCTATTCAAAATTACTCTGATTACGTTAATTGTATTTTCTACAAATCAATAAGGTCCGGTGTCCCAAGTTTCATATTGAAAAATGAAAGAACATTTACCTGTTAGTCTTTTACAGAAGTTTAGGCGGGACAACCGAACCGTGGATTATTTAGACACTGCATCTATCTTAATATTGTACTTGTTCTATTTGAGCATACAAAATGCTTTGTCATATACCGTCACTGAACCGATATCACTTTCCCTCATGAATATTTAAAAAGAAGCTGCCGAAACTAAATTTAATTATTCATACGACCTTTTCAACCTGTTCTTGTTTCCAATGTATACAAAGAAGCGTGGAACTCATTTCATTTACAATTTTTAAAAAAACATATTTCACTTGTTAATATTTTTTCTTTGAGACCTATAAATTATTATGTTTTTGCAAATTGTTGATATTTTGATCCATACTTAAACAAATTCGTTCACCATCGGTTGCGGGTTTCAACAGGTTTCATGTATGTACATTTCATTGTGTTGTATAATTCTCCACCTCATATGAGCCATTTTTAAAGGGGAGGGGGGGGGGGGTTCCACAATATTTAAATCAAATATTAACATTAACACATAAATATTTTTTTTGTTTTTTTAGATTGCAGTTTAAAGACATTAATAGTGCATTGACTTGGCATTTCAACGATAAAAGGATTCGGCCCAAAATGGAGAAAATCTCGGCAGAGCCTCGCAATTCCCGTTTATAAGCCTGATCTTTCTTTTGTTGCTATGTCAACTCGATGCACTATTATTGTCTATTAACAACTTTTCCTTATATATGAAGTAATGGTTTAATGACAGGTATTATCCCTGTCATTTCAACTAATCGGGTGGAGCTTACGTTTAAGTTTGTATAGGAACAGTCTATATAAAGATGTGTGTAATAACAATGAATAAGGAGAATGAACGTTATAATTATAATTGATTTCTAATCACTTATCAGTGTCATCAAACGGATATACAAATGAACTGAGTGTGTTTCATTTGGCGAATAACTATACACTTCATTGATGAGTTTATCCCGACACACCTGTATTTATGGACTGGCCTTAATTCAGCAAACCAGTTAAATCTTGCCCATTTAAATGTAATAAATCAAGTAATATGGTATTGCAACATTTGCATACACGATGTATTTCACACATCATTCATAAACTTTCTTTTTCTTTTTTGGTCATTAAGAATACTCGAAAGTGTCATTTATATACTAGTCAACAAAAGAAACGATACACGACCTTTTTTTCAAATCAAAGATAAAGTTTTCCGTTTATAGGACCAATATTGAAGGTAGTTATACTTAATCATTATGGAAATATAAATTAATCCGTTTAATAATTATTTTTTTTGCGTACGTGACGTTTTTTTGCGATTTTTTTTTTACATAAAACGACAATTTTAAAAACAGAAGTTCCAACTAATGATGACAACCTCTCATTTGAACATGTTAAAGGACACCTCATTGTTTTCCATCAATTTGTTTTTAAAAATCATTCAGTTTCTTTGGGTTTTTTTTAAGCAAATTTCGGCCCCACGAGAAATCAACTGATTTACCATAGACAGTATGTGTAAACTGAAATTCAAACAGCGGTAACAATCTTAAAACTAGATTTCAAATAACACTTTTTTCCCAAAAATTTGAAAAAACAATATTTCAACCCATTAGTTACAACATGAACATAACTTGATTAGCATATTGGATATTTTCAAACAAATTTGAAATTTTACATAGTACTTAGAAAATTGTTTGACGATTTTTTAATCAACTTTCCGCAAAACTAATTTTCACCCCATGATCGTTTACACGAAATTTAGATACTTTCCGACAAGTTTTGATTTTCATTATTATATGTGCATACATTGCAAATGAAATCTTTTTAAAATAGTGCATCTCATTTTGTCTTATATTAAACACTTTCTGATCAATTTTATTCCAAAGTCGTGTATCGTTTCTTTTGTTGACTAGTATATAACAAATACTGCATCAGTACCGTGGTTTTATAGTTTCATTCTTCTTCAATAGTTATTTACATACCAAGGATCCGTGTTGAAGACCGTACTTTGACCTATAATTATTTACTTTTACAAAGAATGACTTGGATGGAAAGTTGTGTCATTGACACTCATACCACATCTCTATAAATATATTTAATAAATCGAATAGCAAAATTGTTCTGTCATCACTTTACCTTTATTTTGTGAGCAGACATTGTTTTGGTTAAACACATGCATACGTTTAAGTTACGTTCAGTTCGAATACATGTTAGTTATATGTAAATGAAACTTAAATCTTTTAACCAATTAATCTAATAACGGGAACACTTAATTACTTACATGGTATACGTGTCATATGGAATGTCCAACGGAATTTGTGTAAGTCCTTTACCCTTACAATTAACTTCTCTACCGTCTATGTTCAAATAACAGAAACATTTTTCAGGACATGGTTCAACTATGGTTACCAGAATATAGTATGTCATCAGGTAACTTGGTACATTAAACATGTGCATCATGGAATGTCTATCATGTTAAAACAAAAATAAATGCACTTTTATATCAGTTTCTAAGGAACCAAATTTAAAGTCGTTTATTTGTCTATTAGTAACATTAACATCAGTGACGGTTATATCGATATTTTTTTTAAACCCTGAATACCAATACTTCTCATGTGAACGTCGTCTAGATGAAATAATCCTGTTGCTTTTCAGCATTAAAAAGGTAGCATACGCCTATTATGTATTATTCCAAACGGCATATTTCGTAAATAGACAGTGAACAAAAAGGTCAAACATGATTCACAGAGGCACAAATGATCAGTATGCTTGAGTCTATAAAATATAATGGGATATCTGGCAACTGTTTTACAAGTGAGATGTTTTACTAGCTTTAAAGCCATGTTTAATTCACCATCTTCTACACAATAAAATGGCTATACCAAGACAGACAGGAGTATGACAGTTGTTATCCATTCATTTGTTTTGTTTGAGCTTTTGTTTTTGCTAATTGATTCTTGACTTTCCGTTTTAATTCTGCTCGGGGTATCGGTTAATTGCAATTTTACTTTTTGCATATGCGTGATGTGAGAGTATCTATGAACTATACAAAGCATGCGTCACAAAATCGTTTAGTTTATTTATAAAACCTGTTCATGGTGCATTTTGCATTCTTAATTAACGCAAAATAACATGAGACGATCTCATTTTACAGAGGATTTCCATTGTTTACTTAATGTACCTCTAACTTATTTACCCAGTATAGGTCTCTAAATTGAGATTCAATTTATTAAATAGTAGTCGGGCATGACTCTTACAATACGCCCTCTGTGATTCAGGGGGTCCGAAATAGGATCAGGGAAATACACTCAACGAAAACAAAATGTTTAACAGGAAAAAGGTTGTCATAGTACCATCAGCGTTACATTGTATCCTTTTCTAGAAAACTAATAGTAGAAGGGATAAAACCCCAAAAAAAATTTTCATTTAGTGTCAATGACTTATATATTTAAGCGCACAATGACAGCGGTATCCTCTAGGTGACAATTGTACTAGCTAAAGTTGAAAAACAATCAGCCTTGCGACTTATTTGAAAAGATTAAGGTGACCGTTCTTGTTTTTTACACATTTTAAGCTTTCAACTTGGGCATAAATCGAATTATCCTCTTATGTTTTTAACGTTTAGATAGTGTGAAATTCTCACTACACCAGGGAGCAGATATACATTCTTATCTCGATCGGACAAAGCTACGAATTTATATATCCATTAAGCCAAACAACCTCCCTCCTCTCCCTCCATCATTAACAAGGAAATACTGTGAGACGGTAGAGGTCAAGAGATGTCACTATTTTTAAACTGCAGTGAATAATTTGATTATGAATAAAAGGAAACAAATGTTCATATTATTGCGATATCAACCCAAAGACACAAATGTTTAGATTCAACCTTTAGGCTTTTTTTTAAAGATGCCTATACAGACAAATATCCTCAATACCTCCCTTTGACTTAATAATAGTTATACGGAGTTAATGCAATACTTTTTACTGTCAAATATTAAATATATATCTCAAAATGCATATTGGATTAACTATCATTATTATTAGATAAATCAAAGATATACTAGCAATCACAAGTGTTTGTTTGGAAAATTTCAACTCCCCTATTTTGATTTTAACCGGTAAAAATGTAAGAAGTTGTAATATAAACAAGTAGAAAAAACAGTTCAATGTATAAAATAACAGTTCAATAAATGATGACGAACAGCGGTAAAAGAAAATGAATATTCAGGACGATAATATGTAAATTTAATGAAAATATTATCCGCGCTTTTTACTAGACTGACACGCTGAGTCGGTTGTTCTAAAGTGTAAATTAATAAGTTTTGGACTTGGACACGTTTCCGATGTTGAGCCGATCAGTATTTGATCTTACTCTGTGATGCCACTTGTTCAGCATTAAAAAGGAAATAAAATGTTAACGTCTTTTTTTTTACGTGTCGGGATCAAAAAATGACTTCCTGTCATCAAGACGACCACCCTCACACGAGATCAACTAGGAGAGAGGTAGTAAAGAATAGCAAATAAAAGACTCAAGTACAATAAACAATACTGTTTCACAGTATTAAGTTACTAAAACGAGCTAAATAAAAGTAACTTAACCAAATTGGATGCGTGAAATGATGTTGTAAACTACACGTAAACATCGATGATCGACTTCAGAGTAAATTTCATGGATGAACTATATCAGCAAATCAAAACCGCTTTCCCCTTTTATTTTAGTGGTCCGAATATTGCCAGCTGTTGCAAGTTTAAATGTCAATCGCTATACTCTCAATTTCCAGTGGTATTTTAAAGTTTAATGTCGAACCTCACTCTCGACCTCATGTAGCACGGCCTACTTATTGCAATTCATGAACATGCATAAGCCATTTTCTCTGGGCGTAAAAATGTAAAACAAAGAACAACAATCATCTTCATAAATTGTTCCATGTGCTTGTACTAGGTACAAACAGATAAGTTATTGTAAATTGCCATAATGTACAATGTCCATATTCATGTGTTATTTTACATTACTGACTGCTTATAATAGTTATCAAAGGTACCAGATTTATAATATAATACGCCAGACGCGGTTTTCGTCTACATAAGACTCATAAATGACGCTCAGATCAAAAAAAAGTTTTAGTTATTTTTTAATTTGTTTCTTATCTCCTGTTCTGCATGTTCTGATAAGATTTATAACATATGTTTGTTTTTCATGCAAGAATAAAACATAGAAAGGTAACAGTTTTCTCAAGTAGTTTTGCTGAGTTCTTTTTTTAAATAATTTCGTTATATTGCAAATGCATAATAAATACGCATACTCATCTAATTATGTACCGGGCATTAATGGAAAATTGTTAGAAAAGTGAGTCTCCATCATAAGCCTAATAACACATTACAGCTATGAAACTCTTTATGTAAATCGATATAAATGCAGTTTGGTAAAAAACCTCTAACATGTTAGTTATTGTGATGTAAGCGGTAACTTGGCTTGAATAAATTCTGGAAATGCAAAATTTGAAACGATTTACGGAAGAGGTATATATTTAATTTTCTATATAACTTCATATCATACATCAAATATTTAGTACCTGAGGCATATAGTTTTATTTGAATTTATCTATATAAAGGATAAAAACAATAAAATTGGAATACAGCAATGTTCAAACGAGGAAGTATAAAATGAAACATCCGAAAAATGTTAGGTCATGCAATTATGATATCTTGATATAAATACAGACGGCAGTGGTTTACAGAATTTAAATCTTTTCAATCGATTACACATCAAAAGTTCAGTTAAGTTAACAAACAAAACTTAGGGGTGGTGGTAGATTTAATCAACTTACAAGAGGAAAAGACCAATTTGTCTAAAGAGTAAAATGGAGTTAGAAGGCATCCCCTGCTAGGCATGCATCTGACTCAATATGATTTCAAAATCAGAATTAACATAATAATATATTTATTTGCAGTAGGTTTCGTCCCCGAGGGTATCACCAGCCCAGTAGTCAGCACTTCGGTTTTCACATGAATATCAATTATATGGTCAATTTTATAAATTTCTTGTTACAAAACTTTGAATTTTTCGAAAAATTAAAGATTTTCTTATCCCAGGAATAGACTGCCTTAGCCGTAATTGGCACAACTTTTTAGAATTTTGGCTCCTCAATGCTCTTAAACTTTGTACTTGTTTGGCTTTATAACTATTTTGATATGAGCGTCACTGATGAGTCTTTTATAGACGAAACGTGCGTCTTGCGTATTAAAATTATAATCCTGGTACCTTTGATAACTATTAACACCACTGGGTCGATGCCACTGCTGGTGGACGTTTCGTCCCCGAGGGTATCACCAGCCCAGTATTCAGCACTTCGGTGTTGACATGAATATCAATTATATGGTCAATTTTATAAAGTTCCTGTTACAAAACATTGAATTTTTCGAAAAACTAAGAATTTTCTTATCCCAGGAATCGACTTCCATGACTACATTAGCCGTATTTGGCACACCTTTTTGGAATTTTGGCTCCTCAATGCTCTTCAACTTTGTACTTGTTTGACTTTATACCTATTTTGATATGAACGTCACTGATGAGTCTTATATATGTGATGTAAAAAACATTATTGTTCACTTTAAAACATATCATGTGACGAAATGTCGATGAAATAGAAGTTCCTGCACAATATAAGTGAGTATAATCGTAAGTAGGAACACGTGTACGCTATTTTTATGTTCTTTAATAAATGCTAATATTTTCAAAAGAATATGATGATCGACATCCACTGGAGCTTTACCTCAAATTGTTTAATTTATTATATGTTTTCTTCATTTCATAGTTTGTTCGAAATAGATCAATTATACTTTCTTGTGTATTTCGGATCAAAAATAAGAAATGTTGGTAAACTGTAGCTTTAAAGTCAATCTAAATGTCACTTCTTATCAGCATCCGTGAATTATTTTGATATTAAGGAACATGTTGGCAGATACATTTGTAAACGAACAAAATCCATAGATCACTGTATTTCTCCTTTCTATCTTACTTTGTGATGTGTTTTGTTTTAATCTAATTAATAAACTCAACGACGTCTGTCGCAATGAAAAAAATGCAGAAAGAAAAACTTCTGAACCGCGATGAAAACACAAAACGGAAATTCCTTATTTTATGGCCATATTAAATACAAAAACTAAAATACATTAAAGTAGTACTGTCATATTCAACGACTTTGTATATGCATTCCCAAATGTAAAAATATTCAGTTCACATGGTAAAATGAAGCTTTAATCTTACCTTAACATGTGCTTAATATCTTTGTATCTCACCATTAACAAATACTGTCTTGATTATGTACAAATTATTTGAGTAAGTAAGTGCAAAACAATTATTCGCTACAGTTATCGTATACATTACTTTTAATACATTTATCATAACTCTTTTCAATTTTCCTTGTCATTATTGGAGATTTAAATAAATACGATGCTACAAGGTACAACTTATAAATTTAACCTTGACATGTTTCCCTCGTCAATATTAGTTGATATTTTTATATTGATACCGTTTTTGAATTGCAATCTAAATTTGGTGATTTAACAGCATTACATAATACATAGTACGCTATATATTCACAATACTCTAATGTTGCTCTTGTGTGTGTACTTCACACAACATATAAATTTGTCAAACATTAGATAAGACTTACTTTTTGATATAAACGAATGATTAAATGTATCCTTCAACCGTAGAGAAAGTTTTATTGACTTGTACATGTTGTACTGAATTATTTATTAGTTTGATACCCACAGAAATATTTTGTTCAAACTAAAAGTAAATACAAATGAGTTCATATCGTTTCAAATTATTTACAACTACAGTTATTTCAATCTGATTGCATACTGCGTTGGTCTGCATAAAAAAAAATATAAAAAAAACGATTGGTAAACACACCAAAAGCTGAAAGAAATGTGTAATAAAAGATGATAATTCAAAATAACGTGCGTTATGAAATGTTGTTTGTTTTTATAGATGAAGATGAAGAAGGTCAAATTCACATATACGCATGTCCATACTCAAAAGACAGTATCATTGACAATGAGAAAAATTGGCATTGAAGTATAGACTAGCAGCAAGAGATTACCGTACGACCTTAAAAAGTTATATGCTTCTGTTTTGTGGCGTTGCATACCCACCACATGCAAAATCAGGATCAATGAATCAACATCATAATATCATATCAAACTATAGCAATCGGCGGGAAAACATATATAATCTAAAAATCATCTAACAAAAATCTACAAATACATAAAGAGCATATACATGATATACATCTATGTGTCAATCACACTTAAAAAAACATAAGTTCAATGTAAAAAAATACTGTAAAAAAAAAGATATGCAACTTGAAATAAATATCAATCAGGACTCGCCCTGTGTTCAATTCATTAGGTGTTTGGAAGGCATTTACATGAAAGAAAGCACTTATCCGTTTGGTAAATATTTCAAAATTATTTTTCTTTAATAATAGCACCAGAAAAGGATTACAGAGATTAAGTATTGGCCAAAATTTTTTTCTCATAGTTGCTGTTACACGCTTGTATTAACACTATATATATTCATTGTACTTGTTTTACCATGAAAACAGTTTCAATTACTTTATTCAAATATCACCGACAAAAAGTTATTAAAGTTCGTGTCATACTTTTTGGTCTGATTGTACTTTACGGTGGATAAGGATGTTTTGTTAAAAAAAAACCAATAGATTTCTTCAATATTTATAATTTTGTAAGATTGGGGTGTCCTCAGCAAATTATGAAAGTATAATGACCACTTTCTTTGTAAATAAAGGAGATGACCCACCATGAGTTACCCCCCCCCCCCACCCCAATGATGATTTCGTCAATTTTTCAATAAAACACTAATTTCATGGCAATTTTTTAATTTTTTACAGTAAAAACATTTTTTTTCTACATAATTATAAAAAATACATTTCATATAATAACAATTGGATGTGTGCTTTACTTTCAGTTACAATCTGTGAACGGGGAAAAAATAACACATTTTGATGAAAATAAGCACTTCTGTAGGAGCCAATTATGCAAATTAGGTCACCCTGTACAAAAAAACCACCCAATAGATATTTTTTTAAATACAAGCATTTTGAAGGTCTTTACCTTAGCATTGTTTCAGCATAATATGAACATACATTTCTTACCTTGTTTATTGTCTATACCGTATACTGATAATTGAAGTAAAGTGGCAAAATTTTGAAAATTGATTTAAAATACCATTTAATAGATAAAATGTCATAAATCAGTAATAAAATTGATGAAAAAGGTATGGTGAAAGGGAGTTTGTTCTGTCAGTCATTCAAAGAAAAACCTTATCATGGACCTGCCAAAAAAAAAGAAGAAGATGCCCTATAGGTATAGTCTGTCTGTAAGTCCATCTGTTCAGATCAGGTTCTGGTTGTAACATTTTTGTCTTTTTATGTAGGCTATTGATATATGGTATAAAGGTAGCTCAGCTCAAACGGTTGTGTTACTACCATGAATAGTGACTTTTGACCTTGAACTCTGACCTCAAGGACAATTTAATGATTCTTTTTTTTCCAGAAGTGTAACTTTTGACTTTTGATATAGGCTTAACTGCAGATTAGATATTTGGTATGAAGGTAAATCAATTCATGAAGATGTGTCATGCACCATAGTGACCATAGTATTTTTGACCTGGAACAAAGACTTCAAGGTGCAAATGATTTGATTTTAGACCGAACACCAATGAAGCAACACCAATGAATAAAAAATTTCACTAAATACAGTATGTGGACAACTGAAACAGACAAACAGACAGGGTCATTTCCATATAAACACATTTTTGTTTACAGGTCTTATGGTGACAATACGTTGCACACATGATAATGCTATGACTACCCCACACTTGTAAAATTCAAAGTATTGACAACAGGAAGAAGGTATTGAACAGACCCAAAATTGAACTACGTGTTTCAACTTTTCACTGTCAGGGTGTTGGCCAATTATGAATGATGAAGTCATTAATTCTGCCAAGTATTTTCTGTAAGAAAAAAATATTCGACCTTAATTGTTACAAGTACCAGCAATTAGGCAGAAGTTTTCAGACAGACCAAAAAGTGACAATATTACAACAGACAACTCATTACTGTTAACTTGGTGGTGGCAAAAATTTTTTTTTTGGGCCCGAACCAAACGCTGAAAAGATAAACTGCAAATGAAGCATGTTTTACACTAATCAGAGATCAGTAAGGGGCCCAATATATGTTAAGCGGTTCTTAGTTAGAAGTGTAAACTGAACAAACACAGGTTTGGGACAAAGAACCACAGTTTAATATTTTCTTTGCATATCAATAAAGCAATACATGTAAACATAATTACAAACAAAGCAAATTCCAGTTGAAAATATGTTGTACTCCTAACACAAAGTACATAGCAACTGTTAGTTCTTTTGAAAACATTACTACTCTACTTATTAACAATATCTTTAAATAAAAGGCTGAAATGACATAGCAATAAGGTAAAAACTATCCTCTAGGGAGCGGAGGGTGGGAATAAATAATTTCCCAGAAAATTCGAATGTCTGCTCAAAGCATTGTTGCTTTCACAATAATTATGTGATTGTGCCTAAAACAAAAGCCCTGTTAATTAAGCCCTGATTGGTTAATTCAAATGCAGTCTTAATTTTGATTGGTTAATTACGATTAGTAAACGAGATTTCACATTCAGCAGCAACTGGGAAAACCCAAAAGCTGATTGGACCAAATAGCAGACAGGGATTCCCAATTAAAATTATATGTACCGTCATTGCACAAAACATATTGTGTATTAATGATCTATTTATACAAAAAAGTTCACTTTATAATGTTGTTTTTATTGACAAAACCTTGCTAGCATTAAAGAAAAGTTATTCTGTCTGTATCATTTGGTACAAAAAATAAATGTTTGTGTTGCTTTTTTTAACGTTATATGTACTTATCTCCAATGCCTATCAAATTTGCATTTAAAACCCCTTTTCTCATCCTAGCATTGAAAAGATATCTCAGTTCCATTAATAGGACTGAAGAATATAATTTAATTGGCTTTTGGTATAATGCAGAGTGCACGAAGACCCTTATAATAAAAAATAACATGCACTCAAATGGACCCGATTAACCATTATCTCAATTCTGAATACCATGTTATGGTCATAAAATGGCTGTGCCAATACAATCTGGTAACCTATAGATGTAATACCACCATTGATTTTCCCCTACAGTCTTTGTGAAATTTGCACTTTTCAAAGAATTGTACAGAATTCAATTTTGTTTCATATAAAATATACTTTTTCTGACACATTTTATATGTATGTGCCTGTTCTAACTCAGGAGCCTTTCATTCAGTGGTTGACGTTTGTTTATGTGTTACATGTACATATTGGTTTCTCGATTATTTTTTGTACATAAACTAGACCGTTAGTTTCCCCCTTTGAATTGTTTTACATTGACATTTCTGGACATTTTTATAGCTGACTATGCGGTATGGGATTTGCTTATTGTTGAAAACGGTACAGTGACATTAAGTTGTTATTTTTGTGTCATTTTGTTCTCTTGTGGAGAGTTGTGTAATTGGCAATCATACCACATCTGCTTTTTCATTATTCAGCCTGAATAAGGTTGTATCCTGTCCAGTACTGCATGTACTAGTACTATAGAAAAAAATGTCACTTTACATTGCATTGCATGTAAGAAACTAACCATCACTGGATATTAACCAATAAAATTTCCCTAAGCAACTGGATGTAACTTTCTATGATTTGGTGGTATTACACCTATAACAAGTTATTCCTCAGTACATGTAAAATATTTAGTAAAAGATGAGACTGTTTTGGCATTAAAGCCATGCTCTAACAAAATACATTTGAGGCCATTTTCACTGTCTCTGTTAAATGCTAACTGTAGATGTTTTAGACAAAGTCCACTGTGTGCTTAACGTCTAGCTGTAAGCTTGGTGATGCGTGAGGCCCTTATCAATGGAATGTAAGAATCTATTAGCAAAGCTGAATTGAATGGAAAAACATCCTTTTCTGAACATTCAAAGTGCTCAAGAAGTTGAAATAGACTTGTGACATCAGCACATGCATTGTGAGCATCATATTGTACGCCAAGTAATGTTGTGACCAATGTTTGTTGTTTATGATTTCCTATGTCTTTAGTTTTGAATTTCTTTCTTGCCAATTTTATTGTATCAATGCACCCATAGATATGTAACATAAATTCCGAAAGAAGACTGTGCGGACGTAGTTTGTTCATCAATATGGGAATGTCAAACGAAGCAATGTTATGACCGAAAAGAATTGGTTTCTTCTTTTTGCTGATAAAATCAATAAATTCCAGTAATACAATCTGAATATCTCTGCTTTTAACGGTTTTGGTTTACCATGATGGTACATCTGGTCACAAGAAAAACCAAAAGTCAATCCTGTTATTTCTGACGATTTGGGTGAAATAACCTCCCTAGGTGATATATACTTATTAAATACAGTGGTTCCATCAAATGCAGCCAGCTGAGTTATATCAGGCTTCCTTGATATTCCTGGAACAAAAATAAACAAATATTGTATTAATAATTAAAAGTTTATCTTTCCAGAAATGTGAGATGACTTGTTCCATATCAAGTTTGGTTAAATTCTGCTTTAAATACTGTCTTTGTCGTATTCATTTTATAAATTTAAGCGGCAGCAAGTATTAAATGGCGGCCTCTTTTAAAAAAACTTATAGCTTCTTGAAAAGTGCATCCAAATTAATGGGAGTCAAATTTCTTGATTACAAGAAAAACTGTTTCAATTTCACCAGGTTCTAATTTTAGCAGTCCACCCTATTTTTACATGAACATTATATTGCGATTTAATTTTCATTTCACTTAATTTTACCTATCAAGTTCCTCAGGAATAAAGCAAAATTTAGATCATCGCCTATAGTGTATGCTGTATAATTTTTCGTGATGTAAGGGGCATAATTCCCAACAAACATCAGTAATATATCACTTTATTCCAAGACTATCATTGAAATATTCCCAATACAAGTTTTGTAAATATCACAGAATGGATGTTTACTACGCTTTATGTTATGTCACTTTCATTTATTTCATGGAGTTACAATTACATTGTAAGCTTATTTCACTTACTTCCAATAACAATGTAAGTTTTAAGGTCATAGTAACCTTATTCCAAGCATCAATATTTGATTAAAGAATCACTAATGAGTAGGCAAATCATGTGTCGTGTGTGCATTTGTTTTAGCCTGATATCTGTGATTCAAATTGTTTTTAACACTTACCTGTTGTTTCTAAATCAAAAACTACTACTGATTCTTCTCCTTCAAACTTCATCTTTGATGGAATACTTTCTGTGTCAATATGTTCTTGCACTTCTATTTCTCCTCCATAGGTGTCTCCCTCTTTCACTGATTCTCGCTGATTATCCTTGGCCTAGAAACAATACAAAAAAAGTTGAGAACAATTATGGAAAAAGTAATTCAGATGCAAATGCACAGTGGGATCTTTAGAACAATTGCTATTCTATGTTGAAACATTTAATGTTAAACTTTTGTACATTAGAACAAATATCTCCTTCCAATCAAAATTAAGAGCCATTGAATTCTCTCTCTGTGGGTTTTCAACTACAATGTTTATAAACTTAAAGGCTTAAGGCTTCTCCTGGATATGAGGATTCCACACTGTTCATTGAAGACCCATTGGTTTTCCTGGACTGTATGTCTATTTTCACTACCTTGTTGGGTTCTTGTCTCTTTTACACATTCCCCATTTCCATTCACTTTTCTTTTTACAGAAATATTCCATACTTCCATTGCTAGGCCTACCTTTATTGTGAGTCTTTTTCTTTTGAAATTAGGACATGTAGTAGTTGACTGTGTTTTCCTAATCTGTATACGCCTTCGATCTTTTCGAATTCCATGAAGTATGTTCAAATTTCCAGGAGAGAGTAGAGACTTCTTATTCACCTGAAAAGAATGAAGACATTTGCATGTAATGTATTAACTTTAACAATTTTGAATGATTTATTTACTTTATAGATATACAATTGAGAATGTAGAGAAAAAAGTACATATCTGAAAAAAAATAATATCTCAAAAAATATCTAATTATAGTATAACTACAAATAGATTCACGGAGGTATGTAGTGCATGAGTTAATTATTAGTGTTGTTTGGTCATGAGTTGAATATTTTTCTCTATTTGAATTTGTGTACTAGTTATTCGTTTTATTACACTGGCATTTGGCATTTTTTCTTCTGAAAATAAGGTAGAAAGTTTAAGAAACATGACAAAACCTATGGTTGTATGTTGTCAGGGGAATGCAATAACCACATGTATACACAGAACTATACGACTTTTCAAACTTTCTATTTCTCTTTAAATTCTCTCTCCTCTTTTTACCATTGAAAGCTAGTTTAATATTCTATAAACTGTTTGCTTTATATGCATGTCCATTATATTATACTATTATTGTAATTGTATACTGTATTATGGAGAAAACTTAGTAGGATTTACTTGTGTCTAATCCATTTTGCTTTAATTCAGCAAATAAAATAAGTTTTTAAACTAGGCATACATAGTAAAGAAAGCCTCTAAATACATTTATCTTGCTTTACCAACCATAGCCTTCGTTCTTTTGCATCACAGCTGAAGACACCCTAGCTTTTAATGATTTAGTCCCTCCATAAAACCTGAAAAAATCGAATAAATAAATATTCAACATAAAACAAAATAGTTTATGCTCCACAAAATTAAAACACATAAATATGTCTCTCTGTTGCAGCTAGTCCTGGAAAATAGCAGTTAGTGGATCGTAACTGTGGGGCATATGCATATAATGGTAAAGGAATTAAGATGAGCTTCAGTTCAAAGCTGTCACGGTCTTCCACATCAAGGACGTTTATATGATTTAACAAAATGTTTATTTATGTTTTCCATTTTTAATGACAAAGTTAGACATTAAACACCACATATTGCATTGAAATCACAGTTATCACACATTATTTCAATATCAGAGGGTGTGTCACTGACAATTTTTATGTGTCTTACAAAACTGTCTGTTTAGAACTGGAATTGTTTTACTTTGAATGTTTGAAATCCTAAAGTAATGTAAGGCATACAGTACAGCCTGTGACATTCTCTTAATTATGTCCACCTTCTTGCATGGTCAACATCCAATGGTGGCCATTTAGTGGGGTATTCAATCTTGAGATGTTGGCCATTTTTTGGGGTCATAAAACATAGGTTGATGTTTTATCTAATAATGTTACCTGTTGTAATCAATCAGGGTTGAAGTTTTCAACTTGTATGTTTCTTTTAAATTTACCTGTACAGGTAACTTAGGTTTCTTTCAAAATTGAAAGTTCACCTTTTTTTGAAAATTTAGAATAAGACATTGTTTCAGTCTTTGTTAATTAATATTATTTTTGATTTTTCTGTCTTTTGAATTTATTCAAATTTTTTTTATTTTTATTTTTTCATTTGTTTTTATTCATTTTTGTATGATTTTGTTTCTTATTCTTTTAATGTCTTCTTAGTAAGAATCTTGAGAAGCAAAAAGGCAAAACAGACAAAGATAAATTTTTGGGTAGCATTTGAAAGACATGAAAGACAACAGACTGTAATGAATTTTTTTTAAAGTAAAAAAAATAAATAATGTACATGATGTTCATTGTATTTAATTGTTTATTTGCATTATTTGATGAATTATCATTAATAATATCTAATAATCAAGAGAATGATATTTTTAAAGAAACCATGAAGGAAGTAATTTTTAGCAAGCATGTTTCTTAACAAAATAAAATGATCAGACAATATCAATCTTCTTATAATAATTTTTTATAACATCTATTATTATTCAGGAAAACTACAAATATCATTATACGGTTTTAAAAGGGAAAACCTATTTTTGTCTATCTTTTTTTTCTTAATCTGAAATCAGGAGGTAACATAATGGACATGTTGAAGAGACTTCAGTTTGGCTAATATCTGTCAGTTAAAAGCCAAAATTTGACAAAATACACTGATATAGATGGTTACACTTTTATGATCTATTAATTAAATCATTCTTTTCTGTGTACATTTATATTGTTGGAAGTGCTGGACTGGTATGATACATATTCTTGGTATACATTTGCAAATATTTCCCTAAACCCAGGCCTTTTAGATAAAGTTAACAATTTCAGGGACTTGAATGAATTAAGACTTTAAAACACTTGATGAAAAATCAATTTAAAGAAAAATATAAGTACATTTGAACATGTTGAATGCCTTTTTTGTAATCTAATTTCTGTGGCATCTGTTGTCTTGTGGATAGTTGTCTCATTGGCAATCATACCACATCTTCTTTTTTATATTGTATCCTGCAGTCGACCATTTTACTTCTACTATATAGATAAAAAATAGTATTCGCATGAATATCATGTATCCTGCTTTTGTTGGAGGCGAACAGATACATTTGGATCATTGTTTATGTTGCAGCTTACTTTGCAGTTCCCGTTAAAATATTGTCGATTTTATTGGAAAGTAATATCGGTATAATAAAAGTACTCAGTGTTTTCATGCGTAAATTATAATTTGACTAGTTGGCTAAAACATTAGTTTGTATATTAAGAAATATAACATGTTTGTGTGGTCACTATGAGAAAGAAGAAAAGTCAGCTGCGAACATTGCCTCTCTTTCTCTCGTTTAGATTAAAGCTTTAAAAAAGTGTTACATATTCCGACAATATTCTATTGAAGTAATAAACTAGAAAATATGCAACGTGAAGCGGCTAGGATAGTTAGTGGTGGTACTAAGATATCGTCCATAAATAAATAATACGACGGAACAGGATGGGAGTTACTATCAGAAAGACGTAAAAAACACAAAATTATAAAATTTCATGAAATATTTCATAATAAGACCCCTGATTATTTAAGCGATATATATTATCCCTCAACAGTTGTTTAATATTCATAATTATGACACAAGACGAACGAATGACACGCAACATATAAAGTGTAGAACTGCATTCCACCAGAAATCGTTTCTTCCTTCAGTTATTCGATCCTGGAATGCTATTCCGGACGATATCAGACTAAGTCCATCTAAGTTGACTTTAAAACGTTACCTTAATCAAAATGTAAATAAAATACCAAATTATTATTATTATGGAGACAGTTAAGGACATGTACTTCATGCCAGACTTCGGATGGATTGAAGTAATCTGAACGAACATTTATTTAAGAGAAATCTTGTAGAAAGTAAAACCTGTACCTGTGGTAGAATCGAGAACAGTAAGCATTTTCTTCTCGAGTGTAATAATTACTCCCTTGTCCGAAAACGTACGATAGAAAAAACTCCGTTCCCAAACAATATCGAAACACTTCTATTTGGCCGCAATAACCTCCATCAAGAGGAAAATCTACTCGTGTTTAAACAAGTGCATCAACTTTTGGTAGATTCGAAGCGATTTGACTTATAGCGTCCTTCGTGCATGATTAGAATCGTAATTGGGTGAGACAGTCTTGACAAAGTCCTGTAAACACACTCCGCCGCCGGTACATATATATCATGTATATATAGGAAAGATCTGACGAAAAAAAAATCTACTTTTTTATTTGCAGTTATTTCCCTTTATCTTTTTTTACAGGGAGACGGCTTAATATATTAAAGGAAACTTTGTTTCCGAATCCCTTAGTATTATTGTATCACTGTATTTATATGTGTATGTCATGTACATGTTTTTTTTAAATAAAATATGTTTAAAATAATATTCTAATTTTGTATTTGTAATTTACAATGACGACTGTATGAGGAGGCGTTCCCATTAGTGATAGACTGTGTGAACGGCAATCTAAACCAATTATCTTTTGTAAAAAGACTATTTTTTAACCTCGATGTTTTAATCCCTCGAATCTTACCCTTTTAGTCCATAGCACTTTAGCGTGATATACTATCGTATTTTAGCGAACAAACAACCATCGCACTTTAGCGTGAGACACCATCTTACTTTAGCGTAGACCATTGCATTTTAGCGTAAACCATTGCACTTTAGCGTGACCATCGCACTTTAGAGTACCATCGCACTTTAGAGTCCTACATATGTATGTGAGACGTTAGTCGAAAACTAATAACAAAGCTGTGTGGTCCGAAAGGAAAGTCCACACTCTACATTAACAATCTGAACAAGTTCCGGGTTAAATTGACCACTTGTACAGGTTCCAGCCACGTCCGTCTTTTGCTAGAGAAGCATTATGTAAACAGCATGTCTTTAGGTCTTCTTTTCAAACCAAAGTCTGAATGAATGTACATATTGCCAATTTGGCTATCATATCGAACTTACCGTTTATTTATAATTTCTGGTCTTGAACTGGTTTTGTTAGAAAGTCAAAATTCATCTGACTTCCTTCAAGAATAATGTGCACGTGCAAAGGAAAATGAGACTGCAGTAAGGGTTGTGTGTGCTGCTTTAAAAAGAATTATTTAGTATACTGAACTTTGTCAATGTCAAACATCTGACTTTTGTGAAAATATCAAAAGATACCTGACAGAGATTGATGATAGGGGTGCTTGATTATCTTACCTTTTTTCGTCTTTAACATGCTTATGACTTTATAAAACTAATTTTACCTTTAAGTATACATTTTTGTAATCTACCTTTTTTCTGTTATTGATACGTTGATTTAAGTTTGACAAGTAAAGCTATCTCTGTTCTTGTGATAGGACAATTTTGACATTCCAAATGTCAAATATCTTCAAAAACGTTGATATGATGCTGATATATTTCAATAAACCTTATATAAATACATTTTGATTATGAAAAACAAATATTTTGGACAGCTTTACACTGAATTAAAAATTTCCTTTAATAGCCAGTGGACCTGAAATCAACTAAATTAACATTAACCCTTCTGTACTTTACTTTAATGTTTTACAAACTAACAAGTCGTGTTAAAACTTCATGTTTATTAAAAAAAATAGTACAAAAGTTCAATGCCATCCTTGTATGGAACAAATTGAAGTCCCAAATGAATTAAATCGAAGAAAAAAAACGTCAATTTTAACGTAAAAAAATAACGTTGTTTTTAGAAATACCGGTATTCCCTACAGGCTAAATTAATATTGAATGAACAAATGTCCCCTGCCTTCTAAATATTGCTTTTTCATATTTTTAATTTAACCCAAAATTTTACTCTAAATGATAGACAGCAGTTACTGTTTTTCAATTCAATAAAATATTTTTAACATACATCATGTATACGATTAGAATGTCCACGAATTAGTTTACACTTTGATATGCATACAATGAAGTTTTGGACATCTATTGTGTCGTATTGCTTTTCCCTGGTCCTTTCTAGGTATCTTGTCCCTGTTACCATTTTTATCAGACATTTCGTTGTCCTTTTTCATCTTTTTTTTGCCATGTAAGTGTTCCATCAACTGATAAAAACAAAGAATTACACAAAATCAATATATGTATAGCAACAAAACAAACACACACGTAAAACAAAGGAACAAAGCTTTTTTTCTGATCGTCATTTAAAGGTCATAACTAGACCGTCATCACGGAGGAAAAAACTATCATTTCATCGACAAAATACATCTAAAAGAATTCGTATCAGACGGTCTGTATAATGGGTTTGTTCGGAATTCTTTGCAAACAATTCTAATAGAATTTGAGAGAAGTAAAACCACCAAATAGTCCTGGTTTATGTTGTATATAGTTAAACAAAATAATTAATATGCATAGGCGTACATACAAAACTATGTAGAATATATTTAGAAATTAGATAATTTTAAGAAATATTGAAATCGCAATTTACTACGTTGGATTACAAAACAAGAAGTTGATACATTGTTTGTACCTTACCGAGAATAAAACCCCACACTAAAAAGATAAATAGTTCAAAATAAACAACTACTGTGGATTCATTTATTTTCGTGGGTACCAATTTTCGTGGTTTGAGGAAAATTGACATATTCGTGGATGTTTTATTTCGTGGTTTTGGCAAAGTCTACACTCATTCCTTTAGAAAATTAGTTTTTCGTTAAACATTTGAATTCGTGGTTCACCTATACCCACGAAATCCACGAAAATTGGTATCCAACGAATATTAATGAATCCACAGTAAGACTTTCAAATATTGAGCAACTCAAATCCAACAATAACAAAAACAGGGATGATGGAAGATGATACGTAGGGAACTCGGTTATTATGTAATATAAGAACTATGTAACATTCAAATGTGTAGTGTATATCGTTATCAACCTGAACAAATCTAACTGTGTACATATTTAGGACACTAAGTTAATATCCCCCATGTCCACATTCAGATAGATAACACATTGTAAATCGAAATTACAAATAATCTAGGACCCCATTCGTTATCACCTTAGTTGGTTCAACAGAAAGTTCACATCTGGTTATTCATGGTTTTCATTAACAATTACATACGTGGTGACTGCTTTCAAAATACATAATACATAAGTATTCAAACTACATTGTGTGCTATAGAAGTGTCCTTAGAGACGGAGAAAACTAGTTCAATATATCTTTTGACTTTGTTTCAATGTTTTTTGTGTTCACGTTTTTAAATTAATTTGGAGACATGAAGGATTCGACCCAAGTACAGTGTTGATCCATTGTTTGCATAAGTGTATATAATTATGATCAGAGGTGGAATTTATTGACTTGGTTTTGTTTTTGTCGTCGAGCATATTTATGTTTCATTACGTTTTCAATATCGACTAAAACGTTTTGTGTTACGAAATCATCTAAATTACTGCAAGTTTGTATAATGTATTATATTAGTATTGTATTTCTATTCATCGTTTAGCGTAAATATGGGGAAAATGTTAACAAAGAATTTAAATGTTTTCATCATTTGATGGTTAAACACTAGTAATTTGTGAGACCCTTAATAGCTTACTATTCGTTGTGAGCTAATGCTCCGTTTTTGATGACCGTCAATTGACCTATAATGGTTTACTTTTACAGATAGTGACTAGGATTGATTGATGTTTCATTGGCACTCGTACCACATCTTATTTTATCTATATAAAATGCTGATTTATTGTGTCTTTGCTAACGTATATCTGACAGTGGCTTTATGTACTGGAAAGAAATAAAATACGTGTATTTAACAAATTGAATATTAATCAATTGTATAATTAAAAAAATGCCATAGTAATAACACAATTTGTTTCTTTATTTTGAACCCGAACAAAATAATATTTAATGAGAAAACATCATATTAGGTAAATAGATTTAATTTCACGTAAAAGAACATAAACAAACTTAATTATTATTTTTAACGATCTATGAAAATAGAAAATATAACATTATAGATCTTAAAACTTCAATTACGACACATTAAATTATTTTAAGATCTAAATTTATAAAAAAGGAATGCATACGAACAGTTATTAAGTTATGTAAAAAGGTATCAAATTAGAAATTGCATTTTTGTATATTTTTGTTTTGTAATATAAAGAAATATAACATGTCTTTTGTAAAATATTATTTGATAGCCATGATAAAAGCAACATAATCAAATATACGAGACATTACAAATAATTATGTTTAGTACAATCAATACTAGAAAATATACTTTAGTCATAAAAACGCAGCTTCAATCATTAATCAAGCATACATCAAACTCTAATACTACAACAATGCATTAGGTGATTAAACAAAAAGCTACGACAAACAACAAACACCAAACATAAAACATATAGTAACAACAAAATCAATTATGAATTGAAATAAAACGAAATTGTTATTTATAGAAGGTGAAATGTTTGTAATAGGTTTTACATATTGTTAGGAGATAAGATAAAACATTTGAAAAACAAAGTTTGAACGCACCATTATTTGAAACATGTTTATAGTTGTAAATTCGTTTTCCTAACTTGATATCTCGTATTGTGACATTATACTTTAAAACTATAATTTTCCATGTATACATAACTATTTTTAATAATAATAAAGGATTTTAACAAATGTTCTATATATTTACCAGTGCACTTGATGTCTTGTTTGTTCCTGCATATCACTTCTCCTGTATAGTTATAATAGCAATCGTTCTGGTTGCATACAATCGTCGAACATTGAGGTCCTGTATAGTTATATTTTGATGTAAGTTAGCTACTACGTTTGTATATTATATTATAACATGTAAATAGTTTATGTGTCGCTATCTTTTCCATATAAACTTGATAATGTTTGCATGTAGTTGTTACTATTACAAACAAAAGCAGATATGGCATACGTGTTTGAAGACATGTAAAAGCAGTTGTTTAAAGATATGTGTCTACCGAACACACATGTTGTTAGAATAGAACGTTGGACCAATAAATGTTATCTCATTCATACGCGTCATATGTATACACATAATTTAAGAGAACATTTGCCTGATTATTGCAAGAGAAGGGTTCGATTAAAACCGATTTACTTTTAACAATGATATCTGTCACTTAGACTTGTTTGAATTTGTTTTTAATTCTATACTAGGACACGCAATCCTAGTTGACATTTTCACTTTCAAATGTGTCGATTAATATAATATCTGGTTGTAAGTTATAAAATATGTTTGTTTAAAAATATACTTAAAAGTATCCATGATTTACCATTGCATTTGTCGAAAAAAACAGGAAGGCAAAGTTGTCAGAAGAGCATCGTTGTGATCAACACAGTTAATAGTGGACTCGTACTTTTCGACAACATTTAGCCAATTCAGGAACGGCTTTATGTTGCAGTCACAATATACGTCAAGATTACTGTCAAGAAAAGGTACAAGTTGTAGTATGTTCCATCAGTTAAAAAAATGGTTATTCATTCCTAGTAACTATACGCAACCTTCTTTTTTTTTTAAAAGCCAACGATGTTTTCGTTTTGTTTGGAGTTCTGTGCAAACTGTCACTTTTTTGTGATAGGTGCCTGTGTCTTTTTTATTTTATCATTTGAACATTATGTTTTCTGTCGCGAGACAGGAAAATATATGAACGGGCTAATCTGAAGGATACTTCGAAACAATGTTAGGACAAAAGACACGCTAGTTAAACAAACAAATCAGATCAGTAATTGATGGTATGGGGTAGATATTTTATACTGTTAAAAAGTTAGGATAACGTATAATAGTATGTCAGGTTATCAATGTTAGCTAGTATTTCTTGCGAGCATGTATTCGTTGATTGTGGAAACAAACGGTTTAACCAAACGCTGGATCCTAATTTGATGATTTAATGTTTTTGCCATTTTTAATACACCAACATCTTTTGATTTTTAAAAGTATATGATTTTTGTTTTTCTTTGAGAATATTTTATGCAATGTTGTTTTGTTACTGCATTTCTTTTTAGTTCTGTTTTGATCATCTATGCGTTCATATGAGTAATTAGTTTTGAAACATTTTTTTAAATTTTATTTCTATACGTTATTATTATATGTTATGTTTTATGATTGGTCATGCGTCTTTTTGTCTTTTTATTTCAGCCATGGCGATGTCATTTTCTCTACGATCTATGTACCGCTCGTCATTATATTATGAATAATCACGTTTGTCAGTTTAGGACGTATTTGATGATTCATGTTTCGTTTGTTTATTTGTTGTTTGTTTGTTTTTTTTTTTTTTTGTTTGTTATAAAGATTATTAATTCGTCTCACAGAAAATGATGATTTCGATAAACAAACGTCTTATTTTTTGCATCAACCAGGTTTGTTCCTCAAACTTTTAGGAATTTATGGTCCTCAACATGCTGAACGCACTTCATCTGCGTACTTTATTTGACCCTTTTAACTTTTTTTTCTATTGGAGCGTCACTGACGAGTCTTTTGTTGACAAAAAGCGCATCTGGCGCGAATAATGATGTCAATCCTAATATCTATTATTTATGCTGTGCCAGTTTGTATAAACATGTATGTATAAATAAAGGAAGATGTAGTATGATTACCAATACGACTCTCCAACAGACACCAAATGTCACAGAAATTATCAACTATAGATCAATGTACGACCTGCAACATTCAGCAAAGCCCATACCGCATAGTCAGTATAAAAGGCTCCGAAATGAAAATGTAAAACAATTCAAACGAGAAAACTAACGGCCTAAGGTATGTACAAAAAATGAAAGAAAAACAAATAATTATGTAAAACATATATAAACGAGAACCAATGAATAAACGGTTACTGTATAGGGACAAACATATACATACAGAATGTGACGGGGTTAAACATTTAGCGGGATTCCAACCCTCCCCATAACCTTGCACAGTGGTTTGACAATACATTATAAGAACGAACTATACAAATCAGTTGATACTAAACTCATCAGATGAATATAAATACATGTATTACAGATACAAGTTGACGAGGCCGGGTACTTGTACATCCTATCATTAAAAATACACTAAGAAGAGATCTATGAGTAATCGCAATTACTGACAACTAATAATAAATTCATGCATCTAAGACTAAATGTGTTGGTTTTTCTAGAGATTAAAAGTTTAACACAATGTTGACTACTCTACCCCAATTTTGAATTTCTTTTTCTATCATGTTTGTTATGTTCACATTATGCAGTCAATCTGATTGAAGTCGTGCGTCTGTCGTACGAATAAGAGGGTGAGCTAGCTATAAATCCAGGTAAAACCCACCTTAGTCTACATAGGAAAATCCTCGTATCAAGTCACGGATATGTAAAGTGTTTTTGCTCCATTCGGTTGATGTTTTTTAACGTTTGATTATGCGATTTACATCTACCATGAAGTTCGGTATTTTTGCTATGTTGATTTTTGTAGTTTGTAATCTTGGGTATTTTGTTTAACTCAGTGTTGACCTGAGCATAATGTTAAACTTCTATCGCCTCAAACTATAATGATGCTCATTGTTTTATTTGACCAAGAGTGATTATATACACATCATTTTTATTATATTATTTAAACTTACAGAACAGTTAAGTTTGTCATATCTTGAAACGTTTCTTCGTCAACAAATGATAATTTATTTCCAGGCATCAATCTGCATGTACAAATACATGTAATTTTATATATGTAGTGAACTGATATTGAAAACAATGTTTTATTAATACATTTACACTTTAATTTGAAGGAAACCTAAAATGAGGGTCATGCGTATCGAATATATCTACAGTGGACGTATGTATATACATATTTATATATTTGTATTCCTCAATTTATGTTGTCCTTAATAGAGACAGCTGTCACCTATCAAATACTGATTGATTGATTGTTGGTTGCTTAACGATCAATGTGTCAAATATTTCAAAACTGTTGAGGACGAATCAAATATTAAATATCAATTGACAATGTGTTTATATTCAGTTTAGAATGACAGATTTGTTTTTATCTAAAACAAATAGCAAAATTATATATTCGCAAAGGCAAAATTAAAATGTCAGTGCATTCTTGTGTGTGTTTCATATTCTGTGTTTCTTTTTCTTTTAGTATTAGAATTTATCACAATCTATTTTACTGTACTCGCTATGCATGCTATGCTTTATCAACTGTTCATATCTAACACACACATGTATACTATGTATCGTTAACTCACATTTCTTGTATATTGTCTAAGCCATTGAAATAATTCCTTTTCACATCATTCATTCTATTGGAGGCTAATTTTCTGTAAATATTTCAAATGTAAGTTATTTGTTTAAGATAATACGAATTATAAAGATTACGATGCGTTTGGCTCCATTGTTAGTTGGTCGGGAGAAGGTAGTTTTTTCATTAGCAATCCAGCATCCTCCCCCCCCCCCTCCGCCCAAAAAAAAACCCGATCGGTTAAGAAGAGGAAGCGTTTTACATGCACACAGAAGACAAAACAAATATTGAATTTAAAAACAATGCGTTATTATATTATTCTATCGTTTTCTTCATCATATGGGATTTTTGTTTATCAAAGAATAAATACTAAGGTCGCAATCACTCTATATAAGATTTGTCAGTCTTGTTGGAAACACGAGGAAATTTATTTTTACTTGATTACTTGGATGTTTTGACAAAACTATACCTACTTATTAGGCTATATTGGACTACTGTTTTTTAAGCGTAACGCACCACACACTTGTTTCATGATTGTTGTAAAGTGGGTTCACTAAATATTTCATCGTTTCATAGTCACTGTTCAGATGTTATTTCATTATTCTGTATTTTTTTTTATAATACTTTATAATTATCAACATAATTTAACGTGTCTACAAACTTACAAAACAACCAAGTTTGTTAAGTGGGAAAACGCATTTGGCTGTATAACTGCTATATTATTATAGTTTAAATCCCTGAAAGAATAAAAAAAACACGAACAAAATATTTTGCTTGTATGTCTGTGTTTCTTTATGTTTTTTATTTATCGCACTAAATTATAAAATAAATTGTATTTTGTCTTTTGATGTTTCAATGAAATAATTTGCTTAAAGAGTGTTTTGAGTGAAAACCATGTTACAGTATCTGCAATTTGATGTTGTACCATACTTTGCTAATTAAACATGCAACTGAACTTGAATCTAAAGGATAGAAGGCGGAGCATAGCTATGGTAAAACATATTTTTATGTTAATTCATGGCTGAAGCCCCACCCCATATCCGCCACTGAAATATTTTAACGATCTGACTTGAACATGCATTTGTTTTTCATTCTATAACAAACATCAATAAATCATTTAAAAACATAACACTCCTCACTTTTCAGTCAAGAAACCTTACTTCAAGTTAAATAGGATTTTTTACGACTTACTTCAGTTTGAAAAAAAAAAGCTGAAAGTCTCTGCCTTCAGTTTTGAAATTGTTCCTCTGCACACATTCTAATCGATTTCATTTAAAATATTGGGCGTTTTTGGGGGTCACTCCAGTAAAAGAAATAAATATTACCGAGCGAAGGAAGACACACACATTTTTGAACGACTTTATTCTAAATTTCACATTAACCGTAAATAACATGAAATTTTATTTTGCGATCAAATAGGGGGACGTAGACTTTCTACGCACATGGATCTGCCACTGTTTAGTGTTTGGCAAATGCGCTTATATAACTGACTTAAGGATGTACTTAGGTGAGGTTAGGTGAAAATTAATAAATTAAGAAGTGAAAATTGATACTATAAGCTGGTAGAGCATCAATTAAGGATTAAAATAAACTAAAAATATTGATAGATCATGGACCTCCTTTTCGAGATATTTGAGATTTAAAATGTGGCGGGAAAGGGCTGACTCGGACTTTTACCTTATATTTGCATTGGTATTATTTGGTCTCAAAACAAACGAAAGAAAATCAAGAATCTTCTAAAATTTTGGTAAATGACCATTCATGAGCTAATAAGTCTTATTTGAAAAAAATAAATGGGTGTTATGGGGCAAAATATTTTACATTGTATTGTATGGAAAAACACCAAGGAGTCGGAACATTTGACACAGATTCCAAAACCTCACCTAAGTACATCCTTAATTATAAAATTTATAACATAACTAATCAAAGCAATGTGTACGTAATCTTTAAATACTTGTATAAATTTAAACGGGTTTTTTTCAATGAACAACCTGAAATACAATATAATTTATTTTAACGATATCTTAAGAACTATGGATACAACCAAATTTACCGCTCTTAGAATACTGTTATATATCCGTTTTGTTGGTTTTCGAAAGTTTTATATAATTTTTAATTGAACAGCCAGCCATGCATACACGGGGCGCATCGATGATTTGCGCAAGCTTTCATCTGGTTGGATAAAACGATAGCGTAATCAATTTCTTATAATGATTCAAGCTGTCAATTAATTTATTTATATTACAAATTTTATATACCATGGAAACATCTCTTCTTAGTGGAGTTCTTGTTGTTTAGTCTTTAGTTTTGTATGTTGTGGTTTACTATTATTTGTCCATGGCGTTGTCAGAGTATTTCCGATTTGTGGTGTCTTTCGCCCCTCTTTTACAGTACCTCAATACTTGGATAGATGGATGTTTCTCCACAATATTCTGATAGAGATAATTGTTTTGTCTTAAGCAAACTGTGTACACTGATCAAATATGCTTGGTCACAAAATGAAATTACTATCTACAATCATTTCTTTTACTTACAGAGTGGACAAATTCGGTAAACCAACAAATGTTGTATTTTCAATAACTGATATAGAATTTCTACTCAGGTCCCTACAATAACCAATTATATATAAACTCGCAAGTGCTACCCTTTTTGATGTGACATTTCAAACGGAAATTACTTCTAACATCTTGTCGTAATAATGTATAAAAGCACTTATACATGTTTTTAGAAAAGAAAAATAATGTTTGGCGCGATAATGTATGTTTTATTTCAATTTTTTTTGTTTTTGGAAAGTATAAAACAAATCTCACCATTTTCCTACAACACCTATTTTATGAAAAGAACATAAAATTAAACTGCTGCTAAGCACCATTTGCCACCCAAATGCAATCTCTACATGCATATATATTTTACCATTCAATTCTTACATTTATGACAAATCTTAAGTGTATTATTGACACGCTTAATTTTATTAAAAACTTATTAACTTCTGAATGAATTCGTTGCCGAAGTTAGATAAATAATCAATGTGTGCTTGTGGTAGATCCTTGTGAGTTCTCTTAAAGACATGAAAATAAATAAGGATTTTGTTTTGAGCATTAGTAGGTAACTTATTAAAGTTCCTCATAAAATTTTACTCTTTGGTCGGGTTGCGGTATTTTTGACATATTTCCGTTTCCATTCTCGATTTGATATCAATTAAACACATTATCTCTCTCTCTTTCTCTTTTATTTGCTTACAATATTCTTAAGCTGGAAAGATTTTGGAAAGCATTTCCATCAATATCTGTAATATCATTTAAATACAGAGACCTGGAAAAAAAATACTCCATGTTTTAGTGATCGGTAAAAATATCATGCAGTTCTTTCATTTTTTTATTATAAAATATGTATTATAGTATGTTTACTGTCAAAATCACCTTGATATATGGGGCAATATGCGAAATTGTTTCTCCATAGGCCTAAATGGAATCGTTTTATTCTATTGCTGAGCCCATATCGTAAACTTGTATATGTGGTTAAATTTTCGTGGTACGAAGTGTGATTCATTTTTCCGTAAATTAGCAAACCCCGAGTATCCTTTTGCGATGCGGCTCCTCATGGTAAAAAATCCCATTTTAAACACAATAAGTGCTTTGAAAATTTAATACTTTGAACACATTTAATAGCTCCATAATTTTTACACATTTATTTTAAGTTCCCCTACTTTCTAAATTAACACAAATGGTTCAGCTCAGTCATTTGTTTATTATAGAAATGTGTCAAATATCACTACACAGAGATTTTTCGTTTACACGTGACTTTTGAGTTCCTCATTTCAAGGCGCATTAGGGATATTGTCCCATATGTATTATAATATACCACAATTGACTGTAAGAATAAGTGTTAAAGAAGTTGTTTTCTTCAGAAAAAAATATGAAGAAATCAGAAATCAAATAAAACGAATTACATTGTTAACAAAATTAGAGGTACACATTTAAACGACATAGCTACTGCTCCGAAGAATTGTACAATACATATGGGTTGTTAGAACAGGCATTAAAGCAACGGTTAAACTTGATAGAATACATGCGTCGACAAACTGGTCATTAAAAAAAACGATACGAAATAATTCTTTATAACTATTAAGAAATCAGCATTATATCTTTCATATTCAGCTGGTGTAATGCCATTCACATTTGTAATGACATAGTTTTATATAAACGTAAGGAATATTTAGTTTTATATTTAAAAAAAAAATACAAACAAGGAATACTTTTAGCTTGGACAAGGATTAATCAAAGTGTAATTATTAATCATATTATGTTTCCAGTAGTAGTGCTTACTAACACAAATGCAAATATACAGAATTTTCAACAAAAGTGATTAAGAAATTGATGTGTACGCTAATGCTGATTGTTTCTGCATGATATCTTACAAATAGTATAGGTTTGGCAGATCTTTAAATGCTCCACTTTCAATCCGTTGAACTTGACTCTGATACAAACTTCTACGTGGTATTCATAATGAAAATCATACAGTTAACACATTTTTTTTGAGTAAGTGTAGTTTTATCAAAATACAGGTAAGATATTAAAATAATATTGATAACAAAACAATGTCAGTATGGGCGGTTCCCTTTTTCTTATATTTATTTTGATCAATAATATTTATATACAACTATGATAACATGATGTAGCAACTTTACCTGACCATATCGGGAACTAGGTATTTAGTCGGATCTTAATAATTATCAAAGGTACCAGGACTAAAATTTAGTACGCCAGACGCGCGCCTCGTCTACACAAGACTCTTAACACGTACTTGTGATTTGGTTAAACCGGTTTTGATAAAAATATACGAAGAAATGTCGAAATGTTCAGGACTTAATTAAATCTATATTTCGGTAGGATGGTGCAAGCATACGATTTTTATTGCGTCTTACACTGTGAGAAGCTAATAATCTTTAACTACTTTATTCAAATATGGTGTAAAAACGTTAATTTTGAGCTATGAAAGTCAAGTGGCTGAGCATTTTTCTGAGGAAGTTTGAAAAAATTGCAAAGAAATAGTTTTACAGTGGGTTAGCTTTCATTAGTCTTCAATATCTATAGATTAACAACTTTTTCACTATCTATAAATTAACAACTTTTGGTTATATTTATAATTTAGAATCATCATTGAAGGTGGAGGACGATTGCACAGTTAATTAATTATATTGATGTGCCATTTGTATGCAAGAGTGACATTCCGTTGTATTATGTGCCAATTCGAAAAAGTTATGCGAGTATTCTCTCTCCTTAACAGGTTCATTATTTAATAATTAAGTTTAGGTTTCTGATATAATTTTGAATAATTACAAAATGTATCAATTCAATATATTTCAGTTTTTGTTATTGGTGTATCAAAAACATTGATGTACGTATATAATTTCATAAATTTGAAACGTTTTAAATGATTACATACAAATATAAAGAACCGTTCATCATTTTTGAAAAAGACTATGAACGAAAATCGAATTATTTATCTTCCCTTGATGATAGATTGATTGGGAAATGAACCAGCGTTATCTAATGGTAATCACAGAGAGGGACAAGCAAGCAATTTTTAATTTTAGCTTATTCAACGGTAAAACAATTTCCCACTATAAACAAAATATATTATACAAATATAAGGACTTTGTTAGCTAAATCTACAAATTTTATTAGATATTATGACTTTTTATTGCAATAGATTAATATGCTATAACATGCATATCAAAACTACAAAAAGAATTTAAAAAAATAGAGATTTATTAATCGGACATAACAGAAGTAAATATTATGTATTTCAAGTACAACATACTATAAGACGATAACATACATCGTGTTAAGACTTTCTAGTTCCACAAACGTGTCTGCTAACAGTGTTCCGATGTTGTTATAATGCAGATTGCTGTCAACAGATCAAGAAAAAACCTTTCATATTGCACATATTGAACAAGGATGGTTATTTCAGTTACTTTTTAACTCATGCGAATTATATGTTAGAACATTTCGGACGTCAGTTGCAAGGTTAAACAAGTAGTTTATATACATTTGCAATAAATTGTTGTTTATCAGAATAAGAAAATTAAGATAGGAAATAAAAATGTAGGAACTTGTAATGCGAGTCTACATGTATTAAAATATTTCACTCCCTGAAAAGGGATGTGTGCTTGCATTTTTAGTCTGTATACTAAATACTGAATATCTATATAAACATATTGAACAAATATGCTTACATATACGTAAGCTCCGACAGATTTCTGAAAGCATTCCCGTCAATTTGTGTTATCCTATTATTCCTCAGATATCTGAAAAAATATCCAAACAATGTCACTTAATAATTCATAATTGTTCTGGTGTGTCAATGGTTAGAGGGCTACACTAGGTGACTATAAATATTTTATATAGGTGCCCAAAAAAATATGGGATAAGATACCATATAGGGTTAGTTACCATATGGGGTTAGATAGGAAAACTTATTTAAAGCTAACAAGTTGTTATTGTTGGCATTTGTTGTTTGCATAGGGACAAATGGGAGTAGGGTCTAAATACTAATTATTAAAGACTTAGTCACTTTGATAGGCATTCATACCAAATATTAAGATAGTCGGTAAGATAAATGCGTTACACGGTATGCTAGGAACCTAATACGATATATATTAAGTCAGTAAAATCCATATGTAAAGTACCGCCCCATATATATCATAGTCGGTCACTGACATATCATGTAATTAATATTATATTATATTAGTTAAATATTTTATACAAATAAATGATGACTGTTGAAAACAAATGTTGATTGTTGAAAACGAATGTTGAATGTTGAAAAGTTTAAGAATTTGTTTTAATTATTTTTTTTACAGTCACTTGAATATAGGTGTTACTGTAAAATTCTACCTGTTGTCTAACCAGTTTATGAAATTGACAATACAACTGGGACATTTAAATTGACCAGTTGCCAGATTTAAATCTTATTTAACCTTGTTAGATTTACCTATGAAAATCCATGAAGTGACTTCACCTGTTCAATGTTTTTTTTTTTGGGTGGACAAACTTTTAACTGACTATTGTTGATTTAAAGATGAAAACAGCAATTTTTTAAGAAAATATTATTTGATATTATAATTAAGTTTGTATTTAGATTAAAAACTATGATATGAGAAAAGAATTTGGGATGGGTGTACATTTTTGTACTTTAGAAAACAATCTTAATTATGCATGTACATGTATGCTAGGAATATCACAGAACAACAGATTATTTCTTCTCTACTATCATAGTCAAATACTTATTACAGTAAGTAAATAATTTTTTAAACTGTGTCTCCTAGCCAAATGAAAACTTGAACAAAAATTAATGGAAAACTTTTTATTTGTTTAATATTTTTAATTCTTCATACATCAAATCAAGAGTCACAACCTTCCTTGATCATCGGATATATCCACAGTGTTGGAAAATTCTTTCAGATAAAGATTGGTTGACACTATTTAAAACAGAGTCAGCTATTGCAAGTTCCATATGATATTCATAAAAATTATTTTCTCTTTTAATTCCATCCTTGATAAGTTTAAAACAGTACTCGCAAGTATTTAATTCTGGATGATATGGTGGCTGATAAATCAAAGTAACACCATTATTTGCAAATGAATAATCAAGATTGTTTTGAATCAGTCTAGCATAATGAAATCTACAGTTATCCATAATAACAATATCACCAGGACTTAATATAGGTGCACCATATAAATAATGGTTGAAAACATCACTACAAAAGTTTAATAGATGCAAACTATTAGATGCGCCTTCAACTAGATTGAAATAATCTATTCCAGTTCGGCTGTGTAATAAATTTAGTGTCAAAGTAGCATCAAATGCAAAACGTTGTATTTCTATTGCCTCATGTCCATACAATGAATATCCATATTTTCTGTTACAAGTGTTTTTCAAAAATGAACTTTCATCAAAAAAATGCAAGTTGAAAGAATTTGTTGTAGAAATGAAATTTATGTAATCATCAAAACTGGTTTCTACATTCAGTGTTTGTGATTCCTTTGCAACAGGTCGAATTTTCTTGCGAGTTAATAAAAGGTCATTTCTTAAGGCTCTGCATATTGAAGATTCAGTTGGACAAGTTTCTAATGTACAAACTCCAGTATCTAATAACTTATTTTGGATTTCTCTAATTTGTATCGAGGGACGGTTTTCTACAAAAAATGCAATACACTCTATCACATCATTAGTCATAATTGGTCTGGAATATTCTCTAGGTCTTTTGATTGGTTCATCCTTATAAAAGTACTTTTTGACTGTAGGTACAATTACTCCAGTTTTCCTAGCTATTTCAGATATTCTTTTACCACTTTCCTTTAAATGATGTATTTGAAATTGTTCTGTTTCATCAAGTTTAATTCCTTTTTTATAGAATCTATTTGATTGGGAAATCATCATCCTTTTTTTCCAATGAATGAACTGTATTGAATAGCCTATGATTTTACCTGTCTTTTTTGTTGTATAAAAAGAATTGGCTCTGTGACAAAAAAACTGACACCTTGCTTTTCACCTGAAGTCCAGAATTGATTATTCTACTTAAGTTTGTGGAAAAAAAGTTGAACATAGTTTCATTTTTGTTTGTCTTTTTAAGTTATATTATCCTGGATATATTCAAAATTAAGAAAATAAAAAAAATTAAAAGTCAATTTTAGCTAATTTATAATTCAGGTACAGAAAAATCCTAGTATAACAAGCTACAATTTCTGACCCCTCTTCTCTAATAAAATAGATATTCCCAGTGACCAATCAACCATGTGTTTAGGTGACCATCTTTATTACAAATTTATTTTTCAAAGTGTAAGGATGGATATTTCTGTGAGTGAATTTTTGCAACAATTAGGATCTGAATTCGTGAAATATAAACAAACTTTTATGGAAAATGAATTTTGCGATTCAAGTTCACTACGTGCCATGAACATTGAAGTTGATTTGGACTACATGTTTGAAACTAACCCACTACCATTAGGACATTAAAGAAAGTTGCAATATGCACTAAAAAACTTAGAGTCAGTTACTTGCGCTGAAAAAAATGAAGTCTATATTGCACCCCCAGAAAGTTCATGTACTGAAAAAAAAAACATGGACAAAATAAAAGAAAAATTGGGATCAAATTTGCAACTTAAAGAAAAAGAAAAAGCAGATTATGTTCACAAAAGAAGGCAGATGGACATAATAATCAGTGACCCCGACCCAATAGGGCCATTAAAATCCACAAGATGTGGCAACTGTCACATGAGGGGCCACAAACAGATGGAAATAGGGGAAACAAACCCTGCACACTCCCGCCATGCAATTCCTGGAAAGACTGTGGACAAAAAGACAAACACACATACTATAAAGTCCAATGTGAACAATTTGATAAAGATATAAAAAATGTTGACAAAGAGATAGAAGAAATGTCGGGTGAAATTGCACGTTTAACTTCCTTTCAGGAAAAAGCCAACTCCTCCTTTATTGGTGTTATCAAGGAGAGACTGAGACAAACAAACAAAAAAAAGTACATTAATAGCAATGTGTTAATGAGAGATGTTATCTACTTGAAAGACTTTTTCAATAATGAAATTCCTAATCATCCTCAAAGTCTTGATGAAGAGGAATTTTCCCAAATTTTGAATGATCGAGCTAAAAAGACTCTTGCAAGATATCAAATTAAAAAAAAAAAATTTATGACGACATATCAGATGAAGAACCTCCCAAAAGATTCAGAAGGTAGTAACATCCAAGCCTGAAACCCCATTGATAGCCCCACAAGCTACCAAAGTACAACAGATGGATTATTCAAATCTGTTTATGCAGAATCCATTGCAGAATTCATATCAGAATCCATATCAGAATCCATATGGGATGTATGCAGCAGGCTATTATGGTTATAATCCATATATGTTGTATCAACAAGGTCTTCAGCAGAATGTGGAAGTTAAACCTCCACTTCCACTTGGACCTCCCCCAGACTCTGAATAATTAACCAAGCACTAAGAATTCAAAAAGTGCTTCAAATGGATTTGAATTAATGTGTGATTAACTTTAGTTTTTTCAAAGATATTCCTGGAATGGAATTATTAATTTCTATATTTTAATGAAATTGGAAATATTGATTATTTGGGATTTACTGATTTACTCTTGAAAGTAATAATTAATGGAATTATGAAAGTTGGTACTACTGATACAAAAGTTAGAAGTGATGTAATATATTTTAAAGGAGGTGTTACTGATACCAAAATTTGGAATAAATTTTTGAAAGGAGGTATTAATGATTCTAAATTTATAATGAAATGGAATATATTTTCAAAGGAGGTGGTATTACTGATTCAAAGTTTATAATGAAATGGAATATATTTTAAAGGAGGTATTACTGATTCAAAGTTTATAATGAAATGGAATATATTTTAAAGGAGGTATTACTGATTCTAAATTTACAATGAAATGGAATATATTATAAAGGAGGTATTACTGATTCAAAGTTTATAATGAAATGGAATATATTTTAAAGGAAGTATTACTGATTCAAAGTTTATAATGAAATGGAATATATTTTAAAGGAGGTATTTCTGATTCAAAATTTATAATGAAATGGAATATATTTTAAAGGAGGTATTACTGATTCGAAATTATAATGAAATGGAATATATTTTCAAAGGAGGTGGTATTACTGATTCTAAATTTACAATGAAATGGAATATATTTTAAAGGAGGTATTACTGATACAAAGTTTAAAATGAAATGGAATATATTTTAAAGGAGGTATTACTAATTCGAAATTTATAATGATATGGAATATATTTTCAAAGAAGGTATTACTGATTCAAAATTTATTATGAAATGGAATATATTTTCAAAGTTGCAATATCTGAATGTATCTAAAGTCAGATATATAAGGAGAAAGTATTAGTTTATTCCAAAAACAAGTGTTTTGTGTGAATTTCAATCTGGTTAAAACCGCTCTGTTCTTTAATTTGGATAGGATTTACAATTTACAATGAGAAAAACTTATATTGGAGAGAATTTGAAGATGTGTTAATTTAATTTCAATCTTGTGATTTTGAAAGAAATTTACAACCAAAATACAGTGTCTTATTTTCAAACTTGCAATTTGGAAAGGATTTTTAAATAACAGAATATTATTTCTGTGTGTATTTCAACATGTGCTAGTAATCTCAACCCAAGACTTGATTTATGAATTTAAAATTTTGAATCATTATGAATAAAATTTATTGTCTTCTTACATGAATACACTTTCATACATAAAAAAACCAAGACAGTTTCCTTTCTTCTCTCTTTTGATGTTATCTAAGTATATTTTTGCCAGATTATATTCAGATTATCAAGAACTGATTTGAGTTATCTCCCATTATAGATAATAGAAAACTAAGTACAGAAAAAATTCAATTCTTTTATAGTGAATTACAGTAATGTCATGCAGAACAATTTTTTAACATTTTAGAATTAGTGTGGATATTATGCTAAGATTTAAACTATCAAATTAGAATTTTGTTGATCTGAATTTAGTCTTTCCTTTACAAAAAATACTTATATAACATTCAAACAAATTATGTCCTTGAATTGTACATCTCATCAAAAGGTTGATCTTGTGGATTTGTTGGAGGCTGTTCTCATTCAAATGGTATGATTCTATGTTGTTTTTATGAGTTATTTCAGACATGATATGAATAATGTGTAAACACCAATGAGAGACATCAATCACATATTTCTTAAACTGGTAATAGTTATACCAGAGATATTTAGAATTGGATGTGGTCATCGTGGTATTATTGGTCAACTTTCTGTATTGATAGCCTTGACAATTAAATGTTTGCACAGTAGTGCTGTAAAAAGTTTAGAGCAAATTTCCATATATTATGCAATATGATTTGTCTGGGTTATACACATTGATTAATCTAGTTGTTATATTCCGGAGATATAAGGTTCTACAAAAACATGTACTGTTAAATTTACAGTTTGAGCTACTGTAAATTGACATCAGCATTCAGATACAGTTTTGGTAAAAACAAGCACATTACCATTAAACCCATTTGTAGTTAATTTACCATCATTTTCATCAACATTGAAATTTTTAGGCTCTGAATGAATTAAATCTTTTTAAAGAAATTTAGTAAATATTTTCTTTTCTAAGACTAGCAAATCTGATATATGTATGTGGTCAAGGAACACAGCTATTGTCCCTTGATTTTCCTTGTCCAATATAGTCCCTAGTGCGGACAGTGTAGTACTTCCTTGCCAATCTTTTTAAAACCCACTTCAAATTTATTTCTTCATGTTTTATGCCTCAAATAGCAAGTAGGGGGATAAGATTACAGCTTATTTCCTAAAGCATGTAGAGCAAGACTTTAGTTAGCTTGCTTGCTTTGTTTTTATATTGTACAATGATTAAGATAACACCCAATTAAATTCAAATATTATATATACAGGTTAAACTATGTCTATATATATTGTTTAAAGATGTCAATCTTATTTTCAAAGCTTGCATAAACAATTATACAAACAAAGCAAGCGAGCCAACCAAAGTTTTGCTTTACATGCATTAGGAAATTAGCTGTAAACTGTCAAAATAATTGATCCATGAATTTTAAAGTAAAGTAGTGATTTGGTTCAGCTGCAAAAAGGTGAAATATTAGCATTCCAGAAACTGTCAACAGATTTTAAAACCCCTTTGCATAAATTGTCCATACTTTGAGTTAGAGCCAATTGAGTTTTCTATAACTTATCCCAACACATTGTTAAAATATGATTGAGAAAGCGCAGGTGGTATATCTTTATATCCATTTATTGTACATTTTATAAAAGATATGCACCACGAAATAACTGTGTTCTCAGAACAAGTAACTGAACATGTGATCCTCTAAAATCATGCTACCAAGACTCCAGATTTCTTTAGGAATCAAAATTTCATCTTCTTCCCCCGTTTTGAATGACATCATCCGATAGATTATTTGCAAGACAAAACTTCACAGCCTTGTTATTTAAAGCAGGTGTAAGAAACTTACTCATACTAGTGCTTACTGATATGTGTCAAAAATTGTTAAAAACAGGTTATGGGACATAGGCCTTTCATAACAAGAGTGCTCACACCGAAATGTATTGCCTGTGTTAGTGACCATTGATTTCAAGTCGATAGTCCTAAAAATAACATTTTACTACAAGTATCCCATAAACAGAACATGATCAAGGGAAATGAGACCCGGATCAGATGAATCAAGTCAGAAATACATGAACACCTAAAAATCTTTCCATACACCAAATATAGTAGACCTAGGCTTATAGTATACAAGAAACAGACAAAACTATGAAATCATTATATTGAGAAGAACCAAGTGAAAATGAGATCAAGGTCAGATGATAACTGTCAGGCAGGCACTCGTATACACCCCACAATCACTCTATACACAAACTATACTTGACCTATTACTTGAAGTTTAAGAAAAACTGACCAAAACACAAAAGTTTAAAATTGAGCAATGAACCACAAAAATGAAGTCAAGGTGAAAACAAAACTGACAGACTGACATGTACAAAGTACAATATCTTCATATATCAAGTAAAGTTAAAATTTTGCATACAGTACTTATTAAAAAACAGACCACAAACACAAAAAAAACTGAAATTTATCCACTAAACCATAAAAATAAGATCAAGATCAGATGGCACTTATACATGTACACCTTACATTCAATAATTATCAAAGGTTCCAGGATTATAATTTTATATGCCAGACACATGTTTCGTCTACATAAGAATCATCATTGACGCTCAGATCCAAATAGTCAAATAGCCAAACAAGTTCATAGTACTGAAAATGGAAAAATTATTATCTCATGGGAATTATCATGGAAAAGAAACAAAATGTTAAATTCATAAAGTGTATATAGTCTAATGTACTGGTAAAGTGAAAAGAAAAAAAGAAAATGGATAATCAAATATTGCAAAAGTCTGGACCTGTTTTTAGGGATATATCATGGGAAAGTTAACAGAATATTGATATAGAGAGAAAATCTATAGTTATATAGTGAAAAGCGTGAACAAATATTCAAAAGCTTTCATCAGGTTCATAAAATCAGAGAAATGCAAAAAAATTATTTCAGATAAAGAAAGTGGAATACTGGATGAGATGTAAAATGTGTAGAGTAAATAAAATAGTTCATTCAAATATGATTTTGATATTTCAATATGAATATACATAAACAATTTGTACAAGGAACATATTAAAAACAAGTTATTTTGACTTATTTCCCATTAGAAAAAGCCAAAGAGATATTAAAAAGTTGGGGTTTTTTCAACAATATATGGCTTGCCTTCTTTTAAAATTTCAAATGATAGTAAAAAAAATCTCTTTTTCTCTAAATGTTGTGGTTTTTTTTGGGCATTTGAATGACCAATTATTTCAGGGAAAACATCCATTTCCATTACAAAAAGACTAACAACAATTTTAATTTATTTACCTGTTTAAGGTTTCTCTAATAAAAAAAACATAAGTTTGTGTCTTGTTATCATTTATAAGTGGTCATATTCTAGCATTATTCATACCATATAATCTAATTTAGACTGAATGCATATTATGTTTATTATTCAACAAAGATAAAAACTGAAGCCTTGATGCTATATTTATAAGTTTAAAAAAAACTATCTCAATAATAATGAAACAGTAACAAATACACAGGTGAAGTGATAGGATAAGAAAAGCTTCAGGATAAAAGCATGCTGAAAGTTTTGGTTAGGTGAATAAAAATCTTTACAGGTAGCATCAAGGTAGATTTAAATCTACCAAACCAACTGGTCAATTTAAATGTCCCTATTCTATTGTCAATTTTAAAAACAGGTTGAGCTACAGGTAAAGTTTTACAGTAACACCTATACTCAAGTGACTGTAATGTTGAATTAAAAACCGAATGCTACAGAAAATAAAATATAAAAATATAAAAATATAATAAAGCATGAATGTTGAATGTTGAATGTTGAATAAAGAACCAACTTGACATCCGTAAAAAAGAAATATTGTTGCAAAAAGTAATATATATTTTACATCAAACCTTTTTATTTTGTAACAATTTTCTATTGTATATTAAAACCTATTGCTATTATTATAACTGTAATGTTCCTTTGCTATGCATAATTTACAAATAACTATCCATTTATCACCAGATTCGAAGTTGTTAAACAAATCCTGTATACCATGATATGCTAATAAGACGTATCCAAATACATTTAATTAGGGTGTTATTTAATGCACGAAACTATCATGAATTTGAATTATATTTGACAAAGTAAGAAATGCAAATTTAACAAAAATAGTTTAGCGCCAAAAGGTATCAATGACTATGCTAATCACACATTGCATATGCAGAGCATTTTCAGTTAAGCAAAACTGTACTTTGATATCTAGTAATACGTATCTATTATCATCAGTTACATAGTTTTTGATCCTTAAAACTAAATATGCTAACAGATGTTACAACTCACATGTGGTCTAAACTAGGCAGGTTTTTGAATGCTCCAGTTTTAATTCGTTGTATATTGCTTCTGTGCAGTAGTCTAAATAGTTCAGAAAGGGTCATGATATACAACGAATAAAGATTCAATTGTTAATGGCTAATTTCAAAACATAAATACATAACACGGAAAAGTAAACCGTGCATGAATCATATCTATAGAATTAAAAACCGGCAAACAAGTTTCAGAAGGAACCATGCATAATTAAAACGTTACAGCCGACAATCGACGGTAAATGACGATAGACGCAAAATTTTTGTTTGGCAATAAATCCCAAACTCAGTTTCATATCCTCTCTATTGCGATTGTTGAATGTTGGGAATCGAATGTTGAAAACGAATCTTAAATGTTGAAAACGAATATTGAAAATTGAAAATCGAATGTTGTAAAAAAATGTTGAATGTTGAAAACGAATGTTGTATGTTGTAAAAGAATGTTGAATGTTAAAAGCGAATGTTATATGTTGAAAAAGACTGTTGAATATTGAAAACCAATGTTTTATGTTGAAAAAGAATGTTTAATGGAATGTTGAAAACGAATGTTGACAGTTGAAAATCAAATGTTGAAAGCAAAGTTGAATGTTAAAAGTTAAATATTGCCTGCGTAGTATTGAACATAAACTACTGCTTAACAATGTAAAACAATTCAAACGAGAAAACTGATGGCCTTATATATTACTTAAAATATGTATTCCAACGTGCATTTTTCTGAAAAGTGTGTTGATGAATAGAAGTACAAAGTGAGTCAGACGTGTGCTAAACTACTGTTTGACAATTGAACAGTTTGAACAGTAACTTATTCCGTCAATTTTCAGATCTGTAACTTCAGTGCTGTTCAGCTTATTCGACTGCAATTCGTTCATTTCAGTTCAGAAGTTTTTCAGACGATTATGTTCAAAGGATGTAGACCAAGCATTACATTAAGTGGACACATGTAAACACAGCGTGCACATATTTCGTTAGTTAACTTCAACTTTCTCATTTACTATAATAACGTTAACGTGGTCAAAATGGAAATTTCTAATGTCTACTGTGTCCTTCAAGTCAGAAGTAAACCAGCGTTTACTTCATATTATTACGTGCACTTGAGAGTCAACGCGCTTTTACTTTTCGCGTTAATTTTATTTTTGAAATATAGAATAAACTTCGTGAACATTTGTACATTTGATTTATTTTCTTAAAATGTCTTTTACCTTAACTTTTGACCTTTATGTGTTTAAAACCGTAAAAATCTAAAACACTTTAAATTTAAATATTAACTTATAAATTGAAAAAAAACAAGTTAAGTCAGTATATCAAGGAAACGCTGACAATCTGCATGATTGCGCGTTTACAACAAACAGTTAACGTCTATTAACTGTTTAAAAAACATATAAAATGTGAAAGTAAAAGCCTGTATACTTATTATAATTATGCCGACTGAAATTTCGGCTTTAGTCGAAGTTAACGTGGCGTTTACAGTAAGTAAACGCAAGAAAAAGCTGCGTTTACCCGCTCCGTCTGTTCACAATCTTTGTCTGTAACTACATGTAGCTCTATGTTGTTAATCTTAACTTGTATAAAACAACTCAGGAAACTGACTGAACAGGTCTTAACATGCAGCAATTAGAACTGACAATTGACTTAAATGCTCCAAATCACTTCACTTTTCTTATATACTTTGTCAGTTTGTCATTTTGTGCTTCCTTGTAAAAAGTTTGTATGTTTTTTTAGTGATAAAGATTAAAGCACAATATGTTGACTATTGTATTATTGACATTTGTGTCACAGTATGTCTCTTTGTTTTGTTCACGCATCGTCTTCAATATACTCAGTAATGTAATTTGTAGCGACTGTCATACACGTGAGAGGTTTAGCAACGTGACAGTTGTTATCCATTCGTCTGATGTGATTGAGCTTTTGTTTTTGCCATTTGATTAAGGATTTTGTTTTTGTGATTTTACTTTTTTGATGATATAATGTTCAAAGATATCAGAAGATCTGGTATGAGTGTAAATGAGACAACTCTCCATCCAAATCATAATTTGCATTGGCACACACCGAACAGCAAACTCTAAAGAGCTCCATACAATGATTTAATTATGCTAACGGAAAAATAAACGGTCTTATATACTGTGGAAGTACTTTAATTCGAGGGTATCAATTTTCGTGGTTTGAACAAAAATTACATGTTCGTGGGTTTTTAAATTCGTGGATTTTAGTTTTCCAAAAAACAATTAAAGCCCTTAGAAATTAAGGTTACAAATAGTCTGGATTGAGGAAATTGCAAAGTAAACATTGACCCTGTAAATCGTTGTGATAACACTAATTAACCCCTGATAGAGTGATCAACAGATTAAAGACCATCAAAGGTGTTAATTAGGCCATAAACATGTCACCTAAAGAAAACAGTAACATAAACAAGTGCTATAAACGTATCTTGAATTGTCAAAAAATTCTTACCAAAATCAAGCTCAGCATGAAACTATTATTTCCCATTTGTACGAGAACTATGAGGATATAAAATGAACACTTTATCATACTAGCATACCAATGCCGAAAATCTAACTTTCATCGATCAAAAATATTTTTATGATAATTAAAAGATCAAAAGTTGTACAGTTTAGGTTATTAAAGATTAAATGGGTATAATCCTTCATGCGGTTGTAGTTCTGTGACTGCTATACAAGTAGTCTCAGATTTGGCGTTATTCAATATATTCTCTAAATATTATCAGTAGTCAAATCTACCGATGGGGATCTTTCCATGTTTTGATTTGGACAATGGTTGTTTTATTTCGTTGGACACTTAAATTCGTGGATAAAGTCATCCACGAAAACCACGAAAATTGGTACCCCACGAACAAAAGTATTTTCACAGTATATAAAAAGCAAGAAACGAAAAACCTTTATGAACCACATGAACGACAACCACTGAACCTCAGGTTACTTTTATATGTTGTTAAGAAAATATGACCGTTTCAGATAAAAATGTGTGCACTTGCAACAATTCAGATAATTATGATGGTCACTAGATAAAAACATACATTCCATAAAGGTTATTCAGATCAGCGAACGCTTCAGCTTCTATTGTTTGAATGTTGTTGTAAGACAGATCTCTAAAAGAAAACAATAATGTTGTGCAATGGGAATTATAATTACATTATTCGTACCATTCCCCGTTTATCGTCAATTGTACCTTACAAGTTATTGGATCAATACAATAAAATCATGTTTTGGGGGATTAAATTGTCCATGAATAAAAGTAGTAGAATTACCTAGCTATCACAAACCCTAAGCGATACATGACTTTTGACTCATATCCCATTCACGAGAGACATCAAAAATACTATTTACATAATATATTATAAAAAAAAATGATACTTCAGCATGTCTAATCTCCTTGAAATCATGCATTTTCACATACATTTATTTTGATTAAAAATATAGATAACTATATATCTGTATGTTTGTATTATTGTTGTTTCTAACCATTTGAACTGTTAAAGGGCACTTCCAACAATAAATACTACAAACACCTGTCGTTTATTTTTCTCATTTCTAAACTTAAAGATTAACATCTATTAAAAATTTCCAAGACATTTGAACCAATAGTTTAGAAAATTTGGCAACTAAAATGTGGGATCTCAAACATGCTTATCTTGGCCAATCTATGAAGTTTTAGAAATATGGGTATATATGTTTATATATTTTTTTGTATTTAAATAGCACATCCAGGCTCACCCATGAACATGAATGTTAGGACCGGTGTTCTGTCGTGTTTGGGGAAAAAATCCCTGAGTCCGTCGTCATCAGTGGTCGACTCAATAAGTTGTATATTGGCGTGTTGTTTATGTTTTTTGTTTTATCTCGTATATTATATTGGACCATACAACGGTTGTCTTTGGATAACATTTTATTTGATTATGATTTCTTTTTTGTGAGCTCAGTATCATATTGTGTTGTGGAAGGTCGAGCAGACTATACCCGCCTTATGCTTTGATAACAGTTCTTGGAAATGTGTATGTCTTTTATAAGCTATAATAGGCTGATGATTAGATATGTTCACACATTCAGGGTTTAATGAAATAAGGTTCCAGTGTTTTGTATTTATATTTTTAAGTTTCTGAATAGATGGGTTGAATTTTGTTAACATAACTAGTGGTTGTTCCCGTTTCGTGTTTTAAAAAACATATTGTAGCCCTCCAGATTTTGTTTTGTTTTGGTTGATGGATTTTTGTGTCATTGACATACTCCAAAGGTATCTTTTTCATTCAAATTCAAATCGTTTGAATTCCACATTTGTTCTTATTATTAAACTTATTAAAATGTTTGATTTCTTGAATAACAGCATATGTGTTATGTTTAGGGGATATCATTTTTAACAGACTGTTGGCAGTCCCATGGGAACTAATTGTGCCCAACTTCTTGTCAACTTGTTCCTATATTATTTTGAGGCTTAATTCACGCATAAGCTTCATATGATGTAAGAAAAGAAGTTAGCAGTATCCTTTATCTTTACTATCTGTTATATAGATGTTGTTCTATCAATAATAAATTCAAAATTTAATGACAATGTTGAACGCATCTATCTCATCGAAAAACTAGAGAATAAGGATACACCAGACAGTTAAGTCTGCCTTATATTCCGACTAACATCTCGATATTGACAATGAGGGTCGGTTGAAAACAAAGTTTTACGATGAAATAGATGATTTGAACTTCCGAATAGTGCACTTTCTATTTCTATGTAGCAACATTCCAGCAGCGCCTGCACACGGATTATATATCTCCCAATTGATACGATATTCTCAGGCTTAACGTTTGTATTATGATTTCCTTGATAGATGCTTGCTGCTCACAGGTAGGCTATATAACCAAGAGTCCCAATGGTAAAGTTGAAATCATCTCTTACTACATTTTGTCGGACGCAATCAAGAGAAAGGTTAACCGTAATGACATATCTGTTTCAATGATAATATCGTGTATGCTCCTTATGTCGTAGCTACAATTCCGTTCCATTTTCACTTATGTAAGCTACCGAAATAAACTATTTACCGGGTGTGCAATAACATGAGCAACACAATGGGTGCCACATGTGGAGCAGGATCTGCTTACCATTCCGGAGCACCTGATATCAACTTCAGTTTTTGGCGGGGTTCTAGTTGCTAAGTCTTTAGTTTAGTATATTGTGTCATGTGTATGTACTGTTGTTACTCTATTAGTCTTTTTTTCATTTTTAGCCATGGCGTAGTCAGTTTATTTTCGATCTATGAATTCCTCAGGCATTTTTCGTCCCTTTTTTATACAAGTGAATGTAATCTTCACAATAATTTTAATAATTTCAGAAAATTTTATCTGGCATAATAATTTCAATTTATATCTGAAAAAGGTAATTGTAACCTATACATGCATACATCATAATTTTCGTTTTTTTTTTTGTCCTATTGATTCACCTGCCAAATATCAAACATATACTGCCCGAAATTACAATTTTAGAGCAATTTACTCAAAGCATTTAAAGTCTGATTATTAACTGTTTAGAAGTACCATATAATGAATTTTTTTTTTTTGGGGGGGGGGGAGGGGGGGAACTAGGCATCAACAGCGGAAAAGCTCTTGTTACTTGTTTTTAAATCGTGCAATACTGTATTAAAACGGTAACTTTAAATTACACAAGTACTGACTCAGAGGTAGTTTGTGTAATTTAGAATTGTTTTGAATGACAAGAATGGGGTCTCACACTTTATCATAATTCATAAATAAAGAACAGCAAGAACAGACATTTTGTTGATGTTTACAAATTAATCAGGTTGAATCTTTTGAATATTCTTTTAAGTTCGACTAACGGAGATAGCAAGGCGCGATGCATGTCTCAAAACTAGAGCAATATTTTCCTTGATTTATCTTTTATGGATGTTTCTCACGTGGTGACAATTACTTTCAAGTCACCACTCTGCTAATTATTTAATCATATATCTGACTTTGATTTATAAAGACTAAAAAAAATAATAAAAAATAATGTAAGCTACGTTTATATATAAATTACTTAAACAATAGAAAATACTCACAAAATATACACATCATTTGGAATGTTAAACGGTACTTGCGTAAGTCCTCTACAGAATACATTTAAATTACCACTCGGGTATGGACAGGTACAGTTATCTGGACACGGTTCAACTATGGTAACATGCATAATGTAGGTCAAAAGCAACGCTGATATACAAAACATCGTCATCAAGGTTGGACTATTACTAAAACAAGTATAAAGACTGATAAACATGATTAAGTACAGTTGTTAGTTCCACATTTACATTCTCAATTTCATATTAATGTAAGAAAATACCAATCATTCAAATCGAGGTGAAACCTATCATTCTTGCTCGACGAAAATCAGATCCATATTGATTTAATATTAAATCTTAAATCAATATATATGATTAATTACATATCATAGTGTCCATGTTTAAAATAAAGTCGTTGGTCAAAACAACCCGTCTTATTTTTATATCACCAAAGGTCATTTGAAATGGATATATATCGTTGTTATAAATATCAATGATTGTAAAGTCATGTGAATTGTGTAAACAACATTAAAGTCCTATTTTTAATGTCTTCTTTATACCTTATGTTTCTAACATAGCAACACTTCTACCAATAGATAACTAAAACACAAACGTATGTTGTCGACTACCTTGCTGCTTGTGTATTTTCTGAGCTGTCGATTTTATTAAACAAATATGTACAAACATGTCACATCAATACACATTAAAAATTATGGCAATCAAAATGACTTCTAATATCTTCTACTTATATCTAAATTGTTTCGTGCCCGTCCAGGAAAAACTTCTTTTATAAACCTGTGTCCTTTTGCCAATGCCAGGCGAAGCCCCAAGTGTTGAACCGCACTTGATATAAGAATGTTCAAAAAACATTTAAGAAAACATTTAAATGCAAAGAATCTGCTATCAGTCAAAAGACTGCGGCTAAATAAAAATAATTTGAAGACATAAATGAGTCTGAAATAACCAAATCCGATTACGTTTGTATAGCCATACCACCTATATATACGAACAAGTTTTAATTTTAATGCTTATATGAACATACTTAAAAAAATTTGATGTACATTCAAGTAAGACAGGGCTAGAAACGACCATATATATACCTATCATTTAACACAATAATTTTTTCCCGCCCAAAAATATCATATGCCTTCGAACTACTACTTGAGAAGACAATTAATTCCCGTCACACTACGTGTCACGGAAATTAGAAAGTCTTCTCTATACCTTATGTTCCTTACAAAGCAACACTTCTACCAATAGACAACTGAAACACAAACGTTTGTTGTGGACTAACTTGCTGCTTGTGTATATAGAAAACAACAAAGACATCTAGACTATATAAACAAATAATTTGAAATGAAACAAAAGTAATTCTTAACACCAAACTTGCGATTCATAAATTATAAACCTAATTGCTTCGACACTTTTGATGTGTTTTTAATAGAATCAGCCACATAACCATCTTTACTAGAATCGTTTTTCTATCTATATACCATGGCGATTCCAGCATCTTTCGTTTATGTCAGAATTAGCCGCCGCAGTGGCACCACCAGACCTCAAAGAGTGCAAACCAAGAGTTAACGCTCGAGCAACTAATTTCAAACGCTTCAGTATGCATTCTTTAGCTGTGCTATAGTTGATCGGTTTATTAACCTAAATTAAATCAGACTTATTCTATACTTATTCTTAGATTTGTACAATGGACGAAACAAATACTTGTCTGAAAAAAATATCTAAATGCGCCATACCAACATACATTAATAACATGTCAAAGAGACAAGCCATTGATTGACCTTTAGAAACTAAAACTTCCTCTCCAGCTCTATATTGGTCAGTTTTGCTCTTTTTAATCTTTACAATTAAATAGTTATCTTTAAAAACAATGTTGTTACACTTCAGATTACTCAACTCACTAAATCTAAGAAAAGCGCCATAACTCAGTAAAATCATAGACAGATCCCTAACTACTGTTAAATCATTCGACCCTTGAAACATAGAACATAAACTTATCAAATTATCATTCGAGACAGGATCTTTCTTTACAACTGGAGCTTTAGCAGTACGTTTAGCCGCTCAACTATATTTGTTATAAAAGCATTATCTGTAGGATATAACTGACCTGACATATCATGAGCCCATTTAATGGAATAAAAAACACTATTGATTGTACTGCATGTAGCACCTGAGTCAAGCAAATGAACTAAATATAAAGAAACATGAATAGGTGAGGCTGGCAAATAAGTCAAATTATGTTCACGCGAAAAACATATCCATTTTTTAAAAGCATAGTTATCTTGACTAACAGTACTGTCACTTCTGGCATCAAGCAGTCTCGGCGAAAAACGATCATGTAAAGGATGATCTTCTACGATACAACTTTCCTCCACGGCTTCTGTTACAAAACGTCCAAGCTTTAACCCTGTACAAAACTACAAAATAAAATCAATCAAATCTGATCTTAATTCATATATTTCCCGAATACACCATTTCCCTCCTTCCGGGAACAACAGGACTATTGCTCATTATATGATGCTTGTCTGTTATGAAATGTTTCAAATTGCCAAAAATATCATGTAACATCAACCAGTAAGGTGAAGAATACCACAATCACTGAGGTAAAGCTGATGACCGTAACTGTATTTGTATTGTCTGTTTAAGTGTTGCTTTTTTATTTTCTTTACAAAGCATACATTGGTACGATGTAAATTGGTAAAAGATTCACGCTGAAATCACAAATAACTACCGAGAAATGTGTATGAAACAGGAAATTGGATTTGAAAAAATCGCTAAGATGACCGTAAATCATATTCGAGATGACCGTAACAGGATCAGCGATTCATAACAGGGGTGACCGTAATTGGTTAAAACATGACCGTAACTTTTAAAGGATGACAGTCTTTTCTAAGAAATATCTATATATTCATAGCTTTTTATGAGTTTGTCTCAATAGAGGCTCGGTTAGTGGATATATATATATACATATATATATTTGCTCAATTTCTTTTAACTATTTGCCGTATTTAGAGTTTATGACAATGTTAGTAGATTGCATATTTCTCGTAAATAATTAAATATTTATTGAGAACGACATTAAAATTTGATTACAAATTGACAGCGATGCGACGAAAAGTTGAAAAAAAAAACAAAAAACTATACAAACATATGACTATCCAGTAATCGAGCCCATGCGTATGGTTCTAGAGGAAACACATCGAAATCTTAACATCTGCCAAAAAATTAAACATTCGATTCCCTTGACAATACCGGAATGAAGAATACTTGCAATGGAAGTTGAAACGATATAATGTCAATGGGTGTACATGCTTTGGCATTTTTAAAACAGTATATTTATTATATGATATTAAAAGGAATTAATAGGAATCCCAGAAATAAAAAAAAAATCTGTTAGAGTGTACTTGGAGGAGGCTACATATGGTGAACTATGTATGTTTCTTCTACCTATAGGATAATGCAGTGTTAGACATACGTTTTATTCCAATACGATTTACTATTTGATGCAAAAAAGGTAATTTCTTAGAATTGATGATCATCCTTTAAATGCTACGGTAATCTTTAATAAATTACGGTCATCCTTTACAAATTACGGTCATACATTTACCAATCACGGTCATCCTTGTTATATGTTACGGTCATCTTGAAAATATTTTAATCACGATTTACGGTCATCTTAGCGATTTTTTCAAATCCAATTACCTGTTTCATACACATTTCGCGGTAGTTATTTGTGATTTCCGTGTGAATCTTTTATAAACTTACATCGTACCAATAAAGAAAATAATATAGAAACACTTAAACAGACAATACAAATACTGACCTTATTTTTCATCCGACATCTTGGGATGACTGTGAATACAGTTACGGTCATCAGCTTTACCCCAGTGACAATGGAACCACCAATGTACAATTTGCCGTATCACTGCACAGTTTTCTTATAACCTTCCAAACAACATTTGGTGGTGGTACTAACCAATTGTTTTCATCAAACCAGTTTTGTGAGAACGCATCAATTGCTTCTGTATTCTTACACCAACATTTATAATTAAATCTCGAACATTTAGCGTTGTAATCTGTAGCAAATCTGTCTATTGTATGTCTACCCCATAACTTATCTAACATTTGAAATACAGATTCCTTAATACCCAAGTCGTCGCAATCTGAATATCTACTCAGACCATCACCAATTTTATTTTGTTCGCTTGGAATCCAATGTGGTTTCATTTTTATATTGTTCTCTGAACATAAATAATTTTGCTCACAAGCAATATTTTGCAGTTCCGATTTTTTTATGCCATTTTTAACTATGCTATCTACATTATTATTGTCTGTATTCAATTTTAAACAATGGTTTTCTAAACATCTTAACGAACTTCATGCTGCGAACTTATCACTGTTCTGCTTACTGCTTCAAGCTCACTCCATGTTGAACTTTTATCACTTTCCAATACTGTCCAACTACCTTCTACAGTATTCAAACTGTTACCTTGCAATTCTAGACCACAGTCAGTCAGAATTTCTAACGAGTCACAGACCGAGTCGGCACATATGCCATAAACTGCGGGCACAATATAGTTCCCAAAACCTACTTCTGAGGCACCAGTGAACGCCACCAAATCACAAACATCTGACTCATGCATATCTTTACCTTTCTCATTTACCTGCGTTACTGAATTTAACCAGTATCTGAGCTCCTCGACAACCGGAGCTGCCAGAGCAACAAGTGACTTCCAACTTGCCCTTAACAGTATACAGTTATACAATTCTCTAGTTCTTAGCCTAACTAAATTACCTAACACAACTTGCATTGATATAATATGGCCAACAATTCCGGCAACAAACTTTGCACTGTGCAACATTTTTCCGTTCCCGACACAGAAAAGTATTTTACCGATAACATCAACTAATATTTTTATACGTTCACTGGAAACTCTAAGTTCCCCGAACTCCATATCCCATTCCCAACCTATCCAGGTCGTAATTAGCTGTGGATACCAAACATATGTTTCTTCAGCTATTACAAAACCAAATTCAGACAAACAAGATCTTATGTACGAGCTAGTTCTTTCATCTGATTGAAAATCATTTGCACCTCGAAGCCCAACATCAAGATACATTATTATCTTCAACCCTTGATTTCTCCAGTATCTTATCACTTCCTTGAGACCTTTGGTAAAAATATGACCCGCACTGGCCAGACCAAAAGAAAGAACATTAAATACCAAGTACTTTGTTATACCATTGAAATCCCAACTGAAACCTAAATAAATTGTATGTTTCTCTGATATTCCCAAATGGTGATATGCATTTTTAATGTCATATCTAAACAAAAAATTGCCTTTTTCAAACAATTCTCTTGCAACTGTACCATCTTCAAATTTAAATCTAAACTGGGGTGTATACATTCGTTGATATGCCTAAAATTCAAAACTTAACGGGGCTTATCTGGTCTACTAATAGCTACCGTAAAGGATTAACCATAAAAGGTATATCGTTAACTTCTAAAATGCAACCTTTTTCTGTCAATTTTAAAATCTCGCCAATAACGAATTCCCCGTTATCCCTAGCAGATTTATTATTTCTCAATATCACATTTTCTGGCAGTACTTTAAATGGAATACCGCATCCATTTTCTTTAACACTTAAAATATACATGCTTGTGCCTATATCTCTACATTTGTGTATTGATGTTTTCAATTTACCTACAGGTGTGAGTAAACTTGAATTTTCCGTTACCTGGCTAGACACCTGTTCGATACGTACACACTCGAGTAAACACATACTATCATCATTCATGAAATATTTCAAAGACTTATCAGTTAGGTGATTCGTATTCACCTGAAAACTATTATCATGTAGTAAATCTGATCAAATGCTACTGAATTTATTATCATTTAATAAATTAGTACTTAACGTTCGTTTTTTTTCTCTGGACATTCAATTTTCCAGTGACCAGACTTGTAGCAGTTATAGAAAACTCTGGGCCTCCCACTTGCTTTTCAATTTGTGTCATTAGAAGTAGTAGTTGAAGTTGACCTGCTAGACGGCGTTGGTCTTTTCTTCTTAGCTTTCTCTGCTTTTGTATTTCTTTCCGCTCGTGTCTGCGCTCTTAGAATCTTACGACCGTCCTCGGAATCATCTGTGAGGGGATTTGCTGTATACTCCTGTACCACTTTCCATCCCATCTTGGACGAATCGGCCATTTTCACTTACTTCTGTCTGTAGCTTATTAGCTATATATCTTCTGCTATTTTCTGCTTGGCTAAACCGGCACTTGGGTCCCTGGACTCCAAACTGGCATCGGCTGCCTTCAAATTTACGCTTATATTACGGTTGAATTTGAACTGGCATTCACACGACTTTCTTTGAAACTTGTAGTCATCGTTCACCGAAAGCTTATTTTGTAATCTGCTCATTTGTAACTCGGATCTATCCTTCGGTTGATGATCGTATTCTTGTAGTTTTATTGAAAACATCCCTTTCATTCTTTGATTTTCGAATTTCTTCCCCGACAATCCGCTCAACACTATTCTCGATGTCCGGATACATCATGGCACTCAGAAAGTTGATGTTCACTCAAGTAAGGCAGGGCTAGAAATGACCATATATACACCTATCATTTAACACATAATTTTTTCCCGCCCAAAAAAATCATACGCCTTCAAACTACTACGTGAGAAGACAAATATTTTCCGTTACTCTACATGCCACGGATATAAGGAAGTCTCATTGGCATATTGATTTCTTTATGCCGTTGATGAATTGTTTTCTAAATGAAAACAATCATGTATTACAAATCAACAATCGATTTTATCAGACTTAACATGTGTTATAATTGCAGGTAGGGCTGTATGCTTGAAGGCTCGAAGGTACAATAATTTCAGCAAAACAATTAATATTTTTGTTTTCATTTCTCATTATATCTATTACACTATTAGTTTTTACTTGATGTTATGGCACAAAATCAAAAAGAAAATCTATTCGTTTTGGATCCAGATGACTTTTAAAATGTTATTGAAAAAGCTCCAAACTAACTCTCTTTGGTATAAAACTGTCATTAGTGTGCATGAAAACTGAAATATTGTTTGTACTCATAAGCTGTACTTAAGTAGATTATTATAAATTTAAACGATTTCTGCACCACGCCGTTACATTTCTTTTATAGCGGTTATCTCACCTAACACAGACAACCGTGCTATCATTCAAACATTGTATCCATAAAAGGTAGAACAAAAACGAAGGGTGGAATTTGATCAGGACTAGACCACGATTCTTCGTTACATTTGAATCCAAACAAATCAACTACTCATTGTTAAGGTTATGCCCATTGGAAAATTAACCGATGTCGGTTGGCCAAAAAATTATCACAAACAGTCGTTGCCACCTTGGATTTTTACCAATGATCATCAATTCATGTATACATGAAAATGCCTCAAGGTCAAAGGTTAAGGTCATGACCTAGATTTTGAACTTTGCTTGTTATCGTATATACTCAATAACTGTAAAAGATGGCAGATAAAGCATAATGAAGAAAATGTGTATCTTATCGAGATCTAAGTGTGTTATGTTGGTTCCAAAAAAATATTGGACGAACTATTATGGACCTAGGTCACCAAAACTGTTTTTCGGGTCCGAAATGAAGACTGTGCTGATAACTAAAACAAGGTATACAAAACTTTGAATTGCAAAAAATTTTCAGCATAACAATTTATACAATATTAGGTCAAGGTTAGAGGTCGATGTCCCTAGCAAGGACATAAAAAAATCAAGAATCAGTTGACCGAAATCCATATTGTGGTTAGATCACTTACAGTCACGATCCTGTATAGCAGTTGTCTCCCCTAACACCGAAAACTTTATTATGCTTTATTCTAAAAACACATTACAAATACAAAATCGAAAAAAATCCTTGTGACATGTCGTAACTTTAATACATTTAAGTCCAACTTATCCGTTGACTATTAATACAAATTATATCCGATAAATAATTGACGTAGGTGGTATGTTGATGAATCTAATAAGCCGTTAGTCGTTTGGGCATATGACCTTTTGATTAAAGGTCCTTGCTACTTGATAATAAAATTGATTTCAATTTCAAAGGTAAAAGTCATGATTGGTCATAAAGGGTACAATTGCTCAATTATTTACAATGCATTATCAATAGGGCATATTGTCTGTTATAAACCTGTTATTAAGGAAGGTTTAAAATTCTGTATAAATTCTGAATTTTATCTGCTGAAAGTACATAATAAATCATTTCAATGAAAACAAAATTATTCTGATAATGCACTGAAAACATCATCAACAAGCAGTGGTTAAGGACGATCTCAAATTCTTAACTCATTGAAACTGCATAATTGTTAGTCAAGGCATGAATGGTTTCCGCCGTTTGGACGGATTGGTGGCTGTTTGACATATTCCCTATTTCCAATCTCAATTTTGTTGAAATGGTTTAACTGATGTGTTTTCCTTGATTTTACTCATTACGTATTTTGTTTTAATCAGAAGTCCTTGCCACAACTGTTTTATAATCTTCATAGACATTCATAAACCAACTAGTGGTGAGAAAGAATGAATTTTGAAGTCACTGGTATTAAACAAATACAGAACGTCTGTCTTCTCCGTTTGCTTCCAAGCGATAAAAATACATGAAATATAAAGGCCTAGACCAATACAGACCTAAACAAATATTGTGATTGACACATGTACACGATTGTCAAACTCTAAATGTTCTATATACTCTAGGTTACCAGCTAGTATTACATATACATACAATAATTAATTTTTCTTGCAAATCACTGACATTTCTTCAAGTGATTTTGAATATTCTATATTTACATGACGTCGAGTGACAAAATAAAAGTTGAAACACTTACCTAATATAAAGACATCATCGATTAAAGAAAGTTGTGTTTAAATGAATAAAATTTGCAAAGTTTAAAGTCTGTCAGCGTATTCTGTTGTTTACTATAAGAAGATCCTTTGAATTGGATAATATAACATGTTTGTGCTCTATTGATTAGTAAACGCTTCCTGGTTCACATCTACCTATTTCAAATAAATATGTTTAAACTACCTATTTTATGTTTTTGTTCCCCAGACTATTCTGAATAAGTTATCATCTGTATTCCTATTGACTATTTGCCATATTTAAGCTTCATCTGCCGAATTCTAACTAGCAGTTGATTTTAATTTGAAATTCATTTAAAAACCAATTGTTTATGACATGATCTCTTGTCTTCTATAAATCTACGAAAGAATAGTACAGAAAGTTAAAGGAGAAGGTCCGGTAAGACCCCTTTTTGGCCCTAAAATATCACAGTTTTACAAAATTGTTAAAATTTAAACTTTTAGTTATTTATTGGACAGTTGAATGCCTCTGCTACATAAATATGGGCTGTTTTTGACAATACAATGCACATATATCGGGTTGTAGCACCGTTAAGTCATGCTAAATTACTGAAATCTTCAAAATTCTAGCATTTTAGGTAAATTTTAGACGGTTTTCGTGTAAATCGAAAGTTGCCGCATTCGTGTTCATCCTTAATATTGAAATGTAAGTTGTATTTTATGATAATGCATAACATATATAAAGGTTGTGGATGAACACGGATGCGGCCACTTTCATTTTTGACAAAAACCATCTGTAAAGTGACATTTTTCAGCATATTTGGTAGATTTTTCATATTTGAGCTTGAATCGGATCGTTTTTAATGACTAAATCAGTTAAAATCTTTCACATTAACTAATTGAATCACGTGAAATAGACACTTAAGTGTTTAAAAAGTGGTCAAAATCTTTCGTCAGATGAAACTGAAATTTGAGGCCAAAATGAGTCCTTACCGGACCTACTCCTTTAAATGATTTTGTGTCTTTTAAACATTCATAATTCGCAGTCGTATTTTAACAAACAAATCTCACCTAAATATTTCTCGTTATTATCACATATAAGAAAAAAACTTGAGATTTGTATCATTGCATGTCCTAAAGAAGTTAAGATGTGTATAAGTAAAATAATGATGTAAGATATAAAAGGAGCAATTGTTGAAAAATAAAGGTTGTGAATGAAATTTGAAAATTTCGTACTTTGTGACATTCAATTTAGCATATGAAATCAATTCAATGTTCCTCGTCTTCCAAGAATATTTGTATCAAATTCAACATCCTGTTTTAAGACTTCTATGTTACCGTTTTAGAATTCAACGGCTTTTTTTAAATGAACAGTTCTATCAACTGTAAATGACCGAACAAACATATTTAGAAATTTTCTGTATTTCGGTCAATTTCAAGGTTTATCTATTGGTAAGTTTACTGCTCTTTAGATCATTGATTGCAGTCATTAATATATGTTAAGTCAATGTTGTAATGTGTAAGATTATCATGTAGTTCTTATTTACTTGTAAACATTGATAACATACTGTTTTGTCCAAACAGATACTGAAATTAGTAACAATAACATACTGGATAGGTCTCAAAAAATTTTAAAAATGAAGTACTTCAGTTCTTTGTTTAAAGTCTATTCCAAAAATTCATCGAACATGTTTGTCATTGAGAAACTCCGTCATATAGATCACTTGTCACATGGTGTAACATGTTCTTCCTCTTGTTTTATTATTAACAAACGATGTCGTTTGGTATGTATTTGAAACATGTCATGTTTTCGTCGTTTTGTGTATGTTTAGTAGTAAAAATGTTATAACCTTTAAATGATTTGTTCATTGACAAATCCAACGCGTTTATTGGTAAATAAAAACAATGTACTAAACACATGGGAATCTAATATTTTACAATTTCTACTAATGAGTCAACAATTTGACATGTTATCCTCACAAATGCGTGACCCGTTATCTTTTTCCCGAAATTTAACAATCATTAATCATTAGTCAGCTTTGTACAAATACAAGCTATGTCATATACTTATCTTTATATAACTTTTTGTGCTTTCTTTTTTGTAAAAAAAACTCTAAGTTGTATACATACTCCTTTATTCGTTACTTCAAATTCATAAGTTTAATAAGTCAACAAACGTATTAATGTCAAAAATAAAAACAAGTGTGAAGACTTGTTAACAAGAATTGCTTACTCATACAAAAAATATAAAACAAAACATCTGTTCATAAACAAGGATTAAGACTGAAGCTTTAAAATGTAGCATGTATAAAGATTATCTTTGTGTTCATTCAATCATGCAGGGTATAACATGGTTATGCAAAGATAAATACCATAAGTTCAATTATAGAAATGTGGGATCTCATTTGTAAAATGTAATGAGAATATGCGTCGCAGTTATTCGAAACTTTTAATTAGAATGTATCTATACAATTATGCATACACCCTATGATTACATTATGCTGAATATAGTTACGAAAGAAGTCTTTTGTAAGTTTCGCTGTTGCCACTACAAAATATTTTATGTATTGAATAAACATGATGAATACAATTATATTCCCTGTGTGGGAATTTAACTAAAATGCATGTGATATTTAATACAAAGAAAATGTATAAAGTAAACTTTAGTCGAATATTATACATCGCATGTGTTATACCTCCTCGCACTTTAAACTGTTTGTATACTAGCTAGGTCATTTATTCACAAAATAATCGAACAATACTTCAGGAAATTCGATTTAAAAAGCAATAAGAATAGTTATGACAGAAATAGAAGTATGCTTTTATCGTACACACAATATTGAATTCGTATTTATGTTACTTAAATATAAGAAGAATAAAAAAAACAATGATTATCAAAAGAAGGTGTAACGCAAATACATTTGCATCGTGTTTAACACTGTTTTATTGTAATATTGTGTGAACGTGTTTCTCCACAAAGTCAAGGCAGTTAAGTGGTGAAAGTACTTAATACAAATTACTGACGTTATCTTGCTATGATAAGTTATTTTTGAAATGTTTTTCATTGTTATTAGCATTTGTCATTGTTGGTTATGAAAGGTAAATCAGTAACTTGTAGTTGTTTTCGCAATTGCTTGGATTCTCTTTTTACTTCTTTAACAAAGATACATTTTTAAAACTTCATACAGGATATCATTTAGGATATGAATTCATTAACCAGTCGTTTCCTTACTTTCTTATCCCATCAATAGATTGAGACTGTAAATCAAAGGAACATAAATATTTTTTTTTTGAAAAATATGATACAAAAAATAACCAGTAAAGACTACAAAAACAACGTCCTTCTCTTCTCGTTGTAGTTGATAACTGGAACTAGCAGTAGTTTATTTATTTACACATATCATCATTCGATAAGACAGAAATCAACGAAACAAAAGCATGGACAATTGATGTACAGCATAGATAGTAAGTAATACACAATGATACAGAAACATTAGAAATGAGTTTCCCTACATCTAGACCATGATCAACTGTTTATTGAATGTGCTTCCCTAAAAAGGTATACGTTTTCCGATGACACTTTTGTTTTATTCAAACCCAATTTTATCACGACAGTATGCTCCCGGAAAGTATACATGTATTATCAACTTTAACCATAACAATTATATATGCCAAAAACAAGCATTTGAACACATTTATTAATAGCCATATTCGTCATAGTTTATGAATAAAGACTTATGTAACGATTCATATATAATCTTTTCACTCATCAACATTAATTCTTAATTGTATACACTGAAATCTCCTGTACAAACAGCAACTTCAAATTCACATCGTGTTATTCTTAAGATTATCATTGCCCATTTCCTTTTGTGTAGTAACATGCAACTTCCTTATACCTTTTTCCTGTTCGAAGCATTTCAAGTCTTTATACGCAGAACTCAAATTCCATTAATAGAACACTAAGTTTTACGAAATCACTATTCCAAAGTTGATACGATAAGATCCAAATATTATTGTATCTTCAGCTATGCATACACCTTCATTGTCTGGTGTCTAAAAAAAAGAAAACAGGTGTAAAGAAATGAAAGAAATCAGTTGTTATAATATTGAAATTGACATGTCACAGCATGATTTATAGCACAGACAATTGAATATTGTTTATTGTTGAAATATGTGTATATATTTAAAAGAATAACCAGAACTATGAGAATACAAGAAAAAGGAAAATTGCAAAATTACTGAAATCCGAGGAGAATTCTATCATTTAATTAGTTTTAAATGTATCAAAAGATGATTTGTATAAAGGGAAAATGCAATTCGTGCATTAAATGCATAAAACAAAACACAAAATGTATGTGAATGATAACGAGTTAGTTATAAATACCACACTGTACGCAATAACATATATAGATATAGAAAGATATGGCCATGAGACAACTCTCCATCTAAATAACAATTTATGAAAGTAAACCATTATGGTTCAAGGTACGGCCTTCAACACGGAGCCTTGGCTCACACCGAACAGCAAGCTATACACAGAATCAGAATGAGCAATTACAACCAGAAACTAAAGTATACCATTATAAAGAAGAAACTTTGGTGAAATATGTTGCATTACTAAATCCAATCTACGGTTACGTTTCAACAAAAGTTGGTTCGAGCTAAAGGTCATAGTGTAACTTGTAACAACAGTGAATTGTAATAAAACGGTGTTTTGCTATTCATATTTTACACGTGAAACTTTTAGTTTCCCAGAGTGATTTGTGACTTGTGTTTTACGCCACTCGGTATCAGACCAACAATTCAAAATACATATATGAAAGATTGAATTGGAAATTGGAATGTATCCCTTGTACATGTATTTTGTCAACCGATGTTTATGTTTTGTAATAAAACAAAACATTCTCTTCGGAAGGTAACTACTTCTAAAATTAAACACTGGGGGTATTGTACTCTCTAATACGTACCAGTAAATAATAATATTACAACAGTATTTTTATTAAGAAAGTGCCACCTTTTGATACATTTGAGAGGAAGAGTTTGTGGCCTGCCATCTTTTAACACGTTTTATCATTTGAAGGGGTCAGTTTTATTGTTAGTGGATAGCCTGGAGAGATTGTATGTCACGCACTAGGTTTGCACTTACAACTTTAGTAGATAAACTAGAGAATCAGCAGTTGAATAACTTAGTAGGCGGGCCAAAAGGTCTGAGGTATCTTTAAAGTTATGATACGTCTGCTAAATAAAGAGTACATGGCTACCTTTGAAGTTCATCATTGCTACACATAAACATTGATTACAAACGAGTTCTGACCGGTGAACAAATAATTATAACACAAATAATTTAGATAACAAATAATTAACAATACTGCCTCAATTCGAAACATTACATTTGTAAACAATACGCACACTTTGTCAAAAATGAGCATGAAAAGTATTCAACAAAATATGTAAATATATGGATGTACATACAGCACCAATGACTGTGTTTCTATTAAAAATAATAATGATGTGAATAATAATGATGTGATATGCATTTGGATAAAATATACTTGTCTATGAAGAAGATTTCATGTCGATATGCTTTCATGGGAATTTCAGGCACCTATTGTAACCTTTTTTGCAATTACACACATAAGTCATTTCTGTCTTTTTGTACCTGTAACCATCATCTTTACAAAGTTGTTTCGTTGTCTATTTTTGTCTCTTTTTCTCTCTTTATCATCTCTCTGTTAACAATATAAGTCGCCATTCTAATAATAAAGAACAATGCACTATAGCATCAATTCATCACACAAAATCAGTACATATACAATAAAACAAAACACAAAAAGCAAAGAAACATCGGTTTTTGTGTTGTTCATCATATCAAAGATTTACTGAGGCCTTACAGGATGCAAAAAAAAATATTTTAAATATACCTGTCACCTCATAGTTTTAGTTGACTCATAGGAAGGGTTTGACCGGAATTCACTGATTGACTTTGCGTTGCGTGATGTAACACCACAAATTTAGACCGATAAACAAGAACAAACTGGAAAGTAGTACTATATAGTTAGAACAAAATAAATCCTACACATAAGTGTACAATTAAAACCTGTTGAATATATTCAGTAATTACACGAATTAGATGATTATGAGATACAAAAAATGTATATTTAAATTGCAATATATAAAAACACTGATAGGCATGAAAACACATAGAACCTTTCAAATAGACTACTTTTATTTTCTACCAGGTACCTATTGATTACAAATGAATCTGTATCCAAACTTCACAGTGAGCTCGTCTCATGAAGACTATTCATATAATTAGCTGTAGTCGTTTTAATTTCCTCGTTTTTTTATTAGATAGATGTATTTTATTTTTGGTTTTAAATAAATTGACATTGCACAGATAATGAATACATATAAATGCTATTAGGATTTTAGAAGTTTTCTTATCTATAGCTAAATAACAATTTAGGAAGAAAAAAAATACTACAAATGACTTCAACAAATAGTGCGAAAAAATTAATTATAAAATAACTAACTTGGTCAAGCATTGTTCATCGCGGTAAGCATAAACAGTTAGACTATTTATCGGCTTTGTAATATCACGAGCAACACAAAAGGTGCTACATGATGAATAGGATCTGCTTACCCTTTCAAAGTACCTGAAATCACCCAAATTTTTATCGGCTTCGTGTTGTACCTCTATATGTGACATTTTGTTTACGCATCTTTATCAATATAGTTGAATTTGATGCGACTGTCGAACACGTGAGAGGTTTAGCGTTATAACACCCGGTTAAATGCACTATGTTCTACATTTGAGAATTCCTGTACCAAGTCAAGAGAAGACAGCTTTTGTTCATTGGTTTGATGTGTTTTGTTGTATGATTTTACCGTTCGGTTGGGAACGTTTTGAATTTTCCTCCAAGTTCAGTATTTTTGTTATTCTACTTTTTAAATAGTATTACATGATTTACACATCTGCATCTTCATTTTTATCATAATGGTATTTCAAATTTCAGTTTCATCATATACATTTTATTTAACATGTTCAAATTATACCTACCTTAAATGTTTAAGTCATTAGCTGAAAGGATAGTTTTTACGCTATGCAATATCATTAGTGTTTGCCTAGTTCGAGTGAATATTTGCACAAAAACAAAATTAAAAACTGATGGTTTTTTTGTAAGACATTGCATATTCTTCTGACGATTTGATTGTTTCATAGCGTTACTTTCCAAATGTATCAAATACATCAAAGTATGCGCATATCACAAAAGCAATAACCAGTACCTACAAAATATGCCCTAAAAATTAATGTAAACATACATATCTCACAAAACTATAATATGAGGAAGTATCAATAATAGTGTAACTTGATAGTATAACGAATTAAAAACTTGCATATTGAAACTTAAAAATGTGTAAAGCTCATGTTAAATCATTCGAATTCATCTTAGGAGTTGTTTTTATAATTTTGCTTTCTTCTTTCATTTTTTTTAAATTTTCATACTGTAATCACTGGAGGTATATACTTCAAGGTTTTTAGTACATAATGAGTCTGTGCCTGTTGCTACGATTACTAGGGGATTCATGCGCATGTTGTTTTGTTTTTTTATCAAAAATGTTCAGTATATATAAATATAATCATACCTGGACTCTATTGAACACGTTAGCAGTACGACAGTTGTTATACATTCGTTTGAAGTGTTTGATTTTGTCATTTGGTTATGAACTTCCTGTTAAAAAATTTCGTCGGAGTTTGGTATTTTTATTAGGTTACTTTTGTCTGTTATTTTTTCTCGTCAAGCATATAAGTGTTGTAAATAACACGAAATTTTACGTTATCAATAGTTTTGTTTGTTTAGAAATCACTTACATAGCTCAAAGTTTGATAGTGTTTCTATCTGTTTGATTGATTTCGTAAAAAAAGAATATCAATGAAAAATATCATAGAAATCATAAAAAAAAATAACAGTAATGTTTATATACATCGTTAACATACAACTCACAATGGCATGATGAACTGAAAATATAAAAAAGATACGAGAAAAATCTTTGAAATTATAATATTTAACAAATTGAATGCTGCTCTATTTCATCTTTGATAATATACATTAGTAATAACTATTTGTTTCTTACATAATGAATGTAAACAAAGTAAATTCAATGAGAAATCATTAGCACATGAGCACAAAACTTATTCATTTATCATATTTATTGATTTGGCGGTCTATGAATATCTAACATATATCATTCCTGATTTCAAAAGATCAATAATAACATGATATAGTAATGAATTCAAACAGATAATAGATTATGAAAACAAATTGCAAATTAAAGATATTCATTTCTCGTTTGCTTTCATTATTGTATATTTTGGTTATATAGTTTTGTCCATAATTTATCTATAAAGTAACATAACAGGTATTTTTAAATATATCATTCGAAAACAGCTGCTAGATTAAATAAACATCAATACCAAAAATTATACGCTAATCACACAAACGCAGCCTAAATCGTTAATAAAGCATAAACAAACTATTATACTTCATCAATACATGAGGTGATGAAACATAAAGCTACGACAAAAAGCACACATCAAACATCAAACATAGCAACAATAATGTAAATTGAAATATAACCAAATTTTATTCGCATATTGTGATTTTTTTCCAAAAGGTTTGTCATTGGTTTTACTTATTGTTTAAAATAGATTAAAATATTTGATTAACAACGTTATAACACACCACTATCGGACAAATTTGTATAGTTTTAAACTAGGATTTAGGAGTTTGATATATTGTATTCTGACATAATTCTTTAAAACTATAATTGTCCATATATACACAACAACTTTTAATAATAAAGGATTTGAATAACAGTTCTAAATATTTACCATTGCACTTAATGTCTTGTTCGTTCCGGCATATGACTTCTCCTGTATAGTTGTAATAGCACATGTTCTGGTTGCATACAATTGTTGAACATTGAGGTCCTGTTAAGTGTTATTGAAGTGTACTTTTTTTAGACATTTCCATGTATCATAAATGTATATATGTGTACGTGTAATGTATTGCAAGTGTCATTTATTTTTCCACTATCAGTTTTGACATATCTTTATACTGTGTGCATGTGGATGTTACTTTTACCATCGAAAGTAGATATGTCATACGTGTTTGTATATACTTGTAAGTAAAAACAGTTATTTAGAAAGATAGTTGTTTACCGAACAAAATTGTTGTGAGAAACCTATTTAGCACCAAGCCATATCATTCTTATCATACATATAGCCTTAATTCTAGTGTTGTTTTTTTTTTTAAGTCTAATGTTTGATTTCAACATTTTTACTATAAGCATAGATTACTGTCACTAAGACTTCTGTGTATTTATCTTTTGTCGATACAAAGACACGCTATCGTTGTTAATATTTTTATATTAAAATGTTTCAATAAATATAATATTTTCATATTAAAATGTTTCAATACATATAATATTTTCATATTAAAATGTTTCAATACATATAATATCTGGTTATTAGTTGTACAATATGTGTATTCAAGAATATTCTTAAATAAAAAGTGACGGTTTACCATAGTTGCATTTGTCGAAAAAACAGGAAGGCAAACTTGTCAGAAGAGCATCATCTAGATCAATACATTTAACAGTGGATTCGTTCTTATAGACAAAGTATAGCCAATTCCGGAACGACTTTATGTTGCAGTCACAATGTACGTCAAGAGTGCTGTCAAGATAATGTACAAGATGCATAATATTCCTTAAGTGAACAATTTGATGATTTGTTCCTTCTTACAATACTCAATATATTCGGACTTTTTTACAGAGAAAATTATGTTCTCGTTTTGTTTGGAGTGCTGTACAAATCTGAAAGTTACTTCGAAAACATGTAACGACAAAGAACAAGCTCATTAATCAAAGAAACAAATCAGTTCGATCATCGAAGGAGTTGCTAAGATGCGTTGTACTGTTAAGAGGTTAGAATCGTCGTGATCTTATTTTAGTTGATCACTATTGGCACAATAAGTAATTCTTTAATTGTGGAGAATTTTATTATCCTAGATTTGTTATTACACGGATTAACCAAACGCTGCATCCGAATTTGATGATTTTATGTGTTTGCTACTTCCTAAAGGCAAATACACCCACAGTTGTAGATTTTTAAAGCAATATATGATCTTGTCTTTCCTTGAGACTTTTTTTGCAATGTCATTTTTTTCTGACATTTTATCTAAATCTCTTTGTATCATCTATTCATTAATATAAGAACTTAGTTCTGAAACATTTTCATTTATTTTATTTTCATACTTTATTTTCGATGTTGCGTTTTGTAACTAGTGGTTGCTTTTTTGTCCTCCTTTTTTTCAGCCATGGCGTTGTCATTTTTCCTATTGATCTATGATTTTCAATTTACCTTTTCGTCAGTAGTTTACAGATTATCACCTGTGCTTGTCGTTAGGCATGCTAAGGACGTATATCATGATTTGTTTACTGCTGTACCCCTATTTTTGACATTTTCCCTAATTTTGTACCAAGTCAGAGTAATGTCAGGAGTTTTATTTTCCCAATCGTTTGATGTTTTTGAGCTTTTGATTATGCGATTTAAATTTTCGAAGAAATAATGTTTCGCATCTTGCTATTTGTAGGTATCTTGGTTGTTTTCTTTAACTCTGTGTTGACCTGTGCATAATGTTAAACTTCTATCACCTCAAATTATAATGACGCCCATTGTTTCATTTGACCAAGAGTGATAATATACACATTATTTTCGTTATAATATGTAAACTTACAGAACAGATAAGTTTGTCATATCTTGAAACGTTTCTTCTTCAACAAATGATAATTTATTTCCAGGCATCAATCTGCATGTACAAATACATGTAATTGTATACATGCATTGTAATAATATTAAAATCAATGTTTCATCAATCCATTTACGCTTTAATTTGAAAGAATCTTAAAATGAGGGTCGTGTGTACCTTATATATCTACAGTGGACGTATGCATATATATTTGTATTTCTCAATGTATGCTAAACAAGGAGACAGCTGTCAGCTATCACATACTGATTGATTGATTGATTGATTGATTGATTGATTGAGATTGATTGCTGTTTGCTTAAAGACCAGTGACAGATATTTCATGATTGTTCAGGACGAATCAAATATTGAATATGTCTTGAAAGTGTATTTATTTTATTCAGGTTAGAATGACACATTTGTTTTTATCTTGAAAAAAAGCGTAATTATATATTCGCAAAAGAAAAGTATACTCTCAGTTTGACACTTATGTTTAAATTTTTACATGGATGATAGCCATGATTTCTTTCGATAAGGTCTATATGTTATATGTCTTCTTCTTGTGTGCATTTAATATTCTATTTGTTTTTCTTATTAGAATATATCACACTTCATATAACTTCAGCCATTCTATCAAATGTAATGTACTCTGTATGCTTTTGTGTACATATCTAGCACACATATGGCTTTTTTTTATCGTTAACTCACATTTCTTGTATGTTGTTTAAACCATTGAAATAATCCTTTTTGATCTCACTTATCCTATTGTAGGATAATTTCCTGTAAATATTTGAAATGTCAGTAACTTGTGTAAGATAATAGGAATAATTCCATTTCTCCCAAATGTGTTTGACTCTATTTTTAATTGACTAGAATTTCTAGTTTTTCTGCCTGACAGGAAACCCCAAATACGGACCGCAGAGTGGCTTTGTAAACAAAACAATTAAACTACTAAGTGCAATTCTCCCATTTGCGAGGTCTTGCAGACGTAAATCTGTAAAACGCGTTAAGAATTTAGGATTTTTATTGTAGCTCTAAATAGAAAACGGGGTCAATTAGTGAGTTGCTTAATATTATCGAGAAAGGTTAAACTCGAGATTGTTTGAGAGGATATTGGACAATAGTAAATGTTTAGTGACCAGGTTTCCGAGTTTTAATAAAGATTTGGTTGAGAAGAAGAATATAACAAATGAGCTTTTCGTGTTAACTTATACTCATAATCGATATATACATTTATCCTGCAATTGGGTGTCCTACTATACAGATACAGCCCTACAGATATCGCTATTCTGTATCTGTATACTATACAGATATCGCTTTAAAGCTCCGCCCACTGCCGGACTGAGTATTGTTTGAACCGGTGTGAACTCATGATGTGTATTCAAGTTGCATTCCAATGACGATGACAATTGTCGATTTCAAAACTTGAATGTGTATGATTGTGTTACAAAATCAACCATGTCAATTTCAGCATGCATGTTTAGTGAATGTCAAGTCTGAAGCGTAGGACAACTCGTACACTTCTGTTTCAAATTTGACAATGTTTTGTTATTTGTTTTTACTGTTGAAATTAGTTGTTATGTTAAAATACATAATTATTCACCTTGAGCGATGTATCATTGTTAACCATTCGAGATTTTTTTTTTGCGAACACGTCTTCAGCATAATGTGTGATTTTGATATTACTACTACGCGGGCCTCAAGGGATTACAAATCGAAAATAAATGCTAAATATGTTAGTTTTTGTGTCTTTCAAAACACAAACAATATACAGAATTTATTGCAGGATAAAGACAATAACTTTTTACTGTCTTTAAATATCAGTTCTATTTTTACTCGGCTCGAAACCGGTGTAGTAGCTCGCTAAAAGCTCGCAAACACAGTATTTCCTAGCCTCGTACAAATACAGCTGATATTTAAAGACACTAAACAGGTATTGCCTATGTATCTAAGCCTTTCGCATGCGTACAGAAGGCACAAAATATATTGTTATTTTAACTTTTCATATTTATAAGATGTTGGAAATTTTATCACCTGGAATTTTGTTATTACAGAATAAATTATTAAACTTCATCACTCTAAATAAGACGTGTCAGTCTTTTCGGAAACACGATGACTGTTTTTTTTTTTTCTTTGACTAAAATATTTGAATGTTAAACCAGTAACATTGTTTTGACAAACAAATACCTACTTATCAGGCTATCTTTGACTAATGTTTTTTTTAACGTTACGCACCACGCATGTGTTTTATGATTGTTGTAGAGTAGGTTCACTAAATATTTCACCGTTTAAAAGTCATTGCGTTGATATGCTTCCTTCATTCCACTTTTTTGTATAACATTTTATTATTATCAACAAAATTTAACAAAACTATACACTTACAAAATAACCAAATTGGTTAAATGGAAAAACGAATTTGACTGTATCACTGCTATAGCATTAAAGTCTAAATCCCTGAAAGAATTAAAACATGAACATTAATATTTTATAGTTTCTACAAATTATGAAATTTATGTTTGTCTTTCCTTTTAGATTCATCACAATCAATTTACATTCGATACTGTGTACCTTTTGTTTGTGTATGCATCTTGCTTATTAAAAGTAAGTTTCACTGTATTTGTTCTATGATTTGATCGAAGGTGGAATAAGGCTTCAATATTTAGATTTTTTTTATATTTTAAATCTGTGTATGTTTATGCGTATGTTTACTTACTATTACGAAACTGTAAGCAAATAATTTGTTCCACCGATTTTGTTTGCGAGTGAAAAAATAACGCGACAATGCAAACATAATTCTATCCTTATTGATATACATCAGTTAAGTAAATGTAAGATTGAAGAAATTTTGTCGCTGCAAAGTGGGCTACAAAACACAAAGCGAAAAATAACACATCGGCATAAATCTGTTGTTTACAGTAGTGCCTTAATAATAATAAACCAATGTACATGTATCTCTACCATTATCTTATCGAGATGATTATGTTTTGCATTAGCAAACTGTGTACACTTGTCCAGATTTGCTTTGTCACAAAGTATAATTATTATCTATAAAACATTGGTTTTACTTACAGCGTGAACAAGTTCGGTAAACCGGCAAATGTTGTGTTTTCAATAACTGATAAACCATTTCTGTTCAGGTCCCTACAATAATCAACTGAATATCAACGAGCAAATGTTCTCTACCCTTTATTAACCATTGAAGTAATTATTTTAAACATATTTAACTTGTATTCATTTTTGGTTTAGCCTTCCACTGCAAGGTTTCTGATAAGGTACTTTGTGTGTTAATGGTTGACCATAAGGAGTGTTCTTCAGCCATAAAGTTTAAAGTGGTATGGTAGTATAAATTAGAAATGATAAAATGAATACTGACTTGATATCGAATCTGATTTTTTATATTTTAGTGCTGAGTTGATTTCGATACTGATTTCTATATTACTTCAGTAAAGACTTGATATCGATTCTGATTTATAAATATTTTAAAACTGACTCGATATTGGTTCTGATTTTTATTTAATAGTACTATCTTTTTGCTTACAAGGTTGCTAAGCTGGACAGATTTTGGAAAGCATTTCCACCAATGTCTGTTATACCATTTGTACCCAGATACCTGGAAAAAAAATACTCCATGATTGGTAAAATATCATGCTATTCTTTCATTTGTAATTTTTGATAGTATATTAGTTAAACAACTTATGTTATACCATTTCTTTTGTCGATGTAAGGTGTGTTACGCGACAACAGTACCTTTATATATGTATTATAATATAACATAATATACTTTAATATTTAGTGTTAAAAGGGTTGCTTTCTTCAGATAATAAAATGTAGAATCAAAAATCAAATAAAACGAATTGCAATATTTCTTGAACAAAATTCGATATTTATGAATTTGTAGCTCCTACTCAGACTTTGTAAAACGTCTGAGTAGAAAGTTTATGAACCATATCAAAGAACGTCTCGTCCTTTTCTAAATAAAAGTTCTTTGATAGGTACCAATACCTTGTTGAGAAATAGTTCGTATCAACTTCATAAATAATACATGATGGTCTTGATGCATCGATTCTGCGTACTGACGTTGTTTATCATTTACTATGTGTTATATTGTTCTTTTATTTGCCCTTGTTCAATTGTTAATATTACTTTTACTGTTTAGTCTGTTTTATGTGATATCCATGTGACGTGTCTCGGTATTTATACATCCCGTCAAGGTGTTTGTATTATCTTTCATTTGTGCTGGTGTGTTTTGCTTATGCAACTTTTCGTGTTTTTTTGGTTCTTATAACGTGATTCTTTACTTTTGAAGATCCCTTCTTCATGGTATTGTTCTATTATATGTCATTATGTTATTGTTCTATTATATGTCATTATGTTATTGTTCTAGTATGTGTCATTATGTTATTGTTCTCTTATATGTCATTGTGTTATTGTTTTATTATATGTCATTATGTTTTTGATCTATTATAAATTTGATAATACTTGGAACGATAAACGACAAAATTATATAAGTCGCGTAGTGGTATTAACCATATATGGTTTTTTAAAAATTCTTAAGAATTTCTGGATGATTTTGTATCTCGGTCTGTTTCTGAAATAAATTCTAAATTACCTTTTGATCTTGTAGCCCTACATACCACTATTCCCCATGGGAAATTTAAATTGTTTTGAATATACAGTGAGCGACAAAATTTCTTCTTATGTGACGTTTACATTTTCTGACGCCAAATACGCGTAACAATGAATGTGTTTTTTAATTTGATAGATGCTTTTTTGTAAATGTTTTTTGTTTTGAGATTGTAATACAGTGATGACTGCTATTGCCATATTTTGACTATTTAACTGATTATGTCTTTTTTGTTCACGCATTGTTGTAAATATAACGGAATTTGATGTGACTGTCATACAAGTTAGAGGTTTAACGCTATAAAACCAGGTTCAATTCACCATTTTCTACATTTGAAAATGCCTGTACCAAGTCAGAAATATGACAGTTGTTGTCCATTCGTTTGATGTGTTTTATCATTTGATTTTGCCATTTGAAAAAGGGACTTTCCGATTTAAATTTTCCTCGGAAATCCGTATATTTGTGTGTTTGTTTTTAGGTAGCAATAAACAGTTTGGAAACAATTTTAAAATTTGTCCTTATAAAGTACCATCCCCTTTGCATTACTTTCTTGTAAAATGAGTTATTACAGTGTTAATTTTGATCATACTAAGTTTCTAACAGTAATTGTTACTAACACAAATGCAAATATACAACATTTTCCACGAAAGTGTTTAAGAAATTGGTATGTGCGCAATTACTGATTGTTTCTGCTTGATATCTTACAATTCGTATAAGTTTGGCAGGTCTTTGAATGCTCCACTGTCAATCTGTTGAACTCCACTCTGTTGTAACCGTCTACGGGGTATTCATAATGAAAATAATAGCGAAAACATTACTTTTGAGTTAGTGCAATTTTATCAAAATACGATTATAACACGTCAACAACAATTTTGACTTCTGGTTTGTTTGAGTGTTAGTATGGGCGGTTCCTCTCATTTGAAACGTCGGTCACATTTTTTTTCTGGTTGAAAAACCCTCATGTGTATGTCACAGAAAGTAATTATATTATCATAATTCTGAAGAAAAAAAATCAAGATTCCTTAATGTATTTTTATGGGGGGAGAGGAGTTCTGTTGTTTTCTCTGAAATTTACTTTATTCTCTCCATTCTAATAGTATTACATATTTTAAATTATAATGTTTACATACAGCTATATTAACATGTAAATAAAAACTAAAGAAATGATTGACATATTATTAGAATTATTAATAGAAATTACAGAAGGAAAAACTGTGTTTTTTAAGTACAAAATAATAGAAAGCGATAACATACATCGTGTAAAGGTTTTCCAGTTCCACAAACGTGTCTGTTGATAGTGTACTGATGCTGTTATAATGCAGATCTCTATTAACAGATAAAACGCTATTAATATTGCATACATTAAGGGGGTAGACCTGGTATATGGCAGACAACTCTTACACATGTATTGAAAGTCATTAGTGCGTTTTAACATAGAAGTAAATTAAACAGTTATTGCAAGCATTTATGATGTCTACATTTGGCTGTGAGAATGTTGCAGACAGATCCAGTAAGCTGTACATGTTTGACACCACCAAACATTAAACTAAAGAACATCTTTTTTTAATGATGTGGATGAAAAGGTAGACAATTACTATTCAAACATTTTAAATGCTTAAAAACCACACCACCAATGAACTGAGTCTGTGGAGTTCTGGAGCAACTGTACTGACTAAAGGACATTGTGACTATTTTAGAAAAATATTTTTGAAGTTTTGGGACATTATATTTGAACGTATGAATTAAATAATGAAGTAATATGGTTTTAGTAAAAAAACATTGATACAGACTTTGTACTTACTGTTTGCGTTTTTTTTTTTTTTTTGTCAATATAAAAAGGCACTATTCTAGAAGATATGATCTGAATATCAATCCTAGTACAAGCATATGCTAATAGATAATCTACATTAACACAAAGACAGTACTTAGCTAGTGACAGACAGTCAAAACAATAAATTCTGATAGCGTGTGCTATTGATGACAGGGGCATTTTGTAGTCTTGGGAGAGAAACCAATAAATAGTTGTGATAAAAAATTATGCCAATTCGTCCCAAGGATAACCGTCTCACACTGAATATTAATGTTTTTCCAATTATTATTGGGACAGTACTCCTTCGATTATTACACATTAAAAGAATGCAAAGACAGGAGGTTTTGTAAGGGCAATATTAATTTTGTCCAAAAATTGTACTTTTTCCGTGTGCTTTGTTAGCCAACTTGTAGAAAAATTTTGAAAATTTCAAACGGTCAAATTCGATAAAATTTTGTGATTTTAATGATTAATAACCCATGTTTAAACATGTTTTTGCAGGAATTAAACGACAAATTTTTTTTCTGGCTAAATTTGAAAAAACATATTTATCTGAGCTGGCCAGACTTTTCGCCGTATCTGTTATTAAAAACTGGTTTTTGTTTTACATTCAGGCTATTTGTATTACCATGATGTTTCATATTTACTTTAAAATATGTTTCTTCTATGCAATGTAACAGTCAGGGGTATTTCAATGACAACATGTGCAGAAACACTCAATGATATTTACCTACTAGTGTTTTCGACCGTTTTTTATGGTACCCCCAAACTGTTCATATTCAAGATACCCTCAACATAAAATGAAGCGGTGAATTTCCTTAACACTTTGGCAGATGATGCATCGACCCCTACCTTTTCAATGATGTATATATAAGAAAAATAAAACAGAGGAAAATTTTGGTGTTACCAAGGCCTACCCCCTTAAACAAAGACAATTAGTTTAGTTACATTTCTAACTCATGTGGATTATATGTCTGATCATGATCATTTCGGACGCCGGATGCAAGGGTACAAAAAGAAGTTTGTACACTGTTTCCGTAGTTAGCATGTTGTGTATCAATGGAAAAGAACGTGTAAAAAACTACAATACCAGTCTACATTTAGTAAAATATTTAACTCCCACGAAAAGAATGTGTGCTTGTATTTTAGCTTGTAAATAGATAATGAATATCTATATGAAAATGATTCTTACATATATCTAAACTTTGACAGATTTTTGAATGCATTCCCGTCAATTTGTGTTATCCTATTACTAAACAGATATCTGGAAAATATAAAAGATATGATCACATGTAATTCATTTCTGATTTTGTATGTCGATAATTATAATAACTTTAATGATATGAACGTCATACAAACAAATTGACTAGAATACACAACAAACTATGTTAACTAAACTACAATATTATGAAATGTGCATTACAACAATAACAGCAACAAACAAGTTCCCGTCCTGTTACACGATTTGCTGTATACATGTATAAATATATTAAGTTGACGTATAATTTTGTTCGAAGTATTAATAGCTAACACTGATATATATTATATCATGTTACCCTTGTACGTCAATTAAATCCAGGCAGAATATTTAATAAGAAGAATGATGTATTTACGAGGGAAAATATCGCTGTAAATCAATTGTAGAATTCATTCACACATTTTTTGTATTTTTCTAAATTATCAGTAATTGTGTGTTCTACAAGGATCACCAGTACTTTACCTTTCATCTGATACCTACATTACTAGACCATATGCTACATACATATAGTTTAAATCCTACCTGTATGCATAGGAACTACTTTGTATTAAATATGTACTACTTTCCGGTATATTATTGTCTGACCTTGCAAGATTTTGTGATGTTATATCTTACAAAGTGTATCCAAATTGTATATGCTTTGAGGTTAGAGGTGTTTTGTATGCTCTTCTGTATTTTCTAAAGTTATGGTGAATTTATTCTTGAGATAACTTCTTTAATGTGTGCCACATCATTCTCTCAAGTGTAGGCAAGTTTGTATACAAATTATAATCACGCACATCATCTATTATTGGTTCTAATTTCTATCCACATACATTGGTTTTCCTTCGTTAAAATTTATTAAAGCTGAATCAATATATCTTTATTTGTAAATCATACCGTACTTCTCTTGTTACCAGATTTTTTTTTACCAAACCAGAAATTTCATTTCTGATAAACAGGTAATTTGTGCCATCAACTTTAGAATTCATTCATACATTTTTGTATTATTCAAAATTAAAAGTAAACTATGTGATTTTCATGTTTTACAGGGATCAATTTTCATCAGATACCTTTTTTACTAAACTATATGCTACAGTACATGTTTTTAAATTTACTTTTATGTGTTAGAACTCTGTTGTTTTGGTTATATAACTTTGAGATTAGGAACATCAATAAAAGCGCTATTCCTTAGCTGTTTAAGTGTTGTTTTTTTTTTTTTTGGGGGGGGGGAGGGGGTGGGGGAGTTTATTTATTTTGTTTCATGAAAAGACATTTTATATCCTTTGTTTTACTATCAAATTAAATATGATTGCCTCAAAAATAGGTGTGGCGAAAACTAAATAGATGTTACAATTACAATAAACATGATTGTAAACCGTTTTTGTTCTGTAACTATTTTGAGTCATATATATAACCCTCCGGCTTCTTTTTTTTTAATTACTTAATGTGTTCTTTTGCCGTACCACGTTTTTCATTAACTATCCATAAATCACCTGTTTCTAAACCGTTTAACAAATCCTGTATATTTTGATATGCTAGGGCAATACGGGATAACATTCTCTGACATATTTAAAGGAAAGTACAGTTAAATTAGTTCTGGAAAACACCTTCTTAATGAGAAAGAGGAGATATATTCATTTGTTAATATGTATTATGACATTTCCATTATAGATTGATGATCTTTCGACCAAAAAATAACATTAAAGCCGTTAACGTATTCCACATTATCACCAAAGCATTTGTCGGTTGTTATTTAATGCCAAACAATGATTATAAATTTGAATGGAATCGACAAAGTTTAAAATACACTTAAAACAATAATACGTATGCTATAGAAGGTATTGATGATACTTTTAATTTCACATTGAATATGCATTTTTCTTTAACCTACGCCGCGGATGCTAACAGATAAACAACTTACATGTAGTCCAAACTGGGCAAGTCTTGAAATGCTCCAGTTTGAATTCGTTCCACATTACTTTGGTGTAGTTCTCTAAATAGTCATGGTAGTTTCGTGATATACGAAGATTAAAGTATAGAATATAAGAATCATAAATATGAATATATTCCGGAAATGATTTGAAAATCATGTTCGCTACATTGACAAAAAGACATGAATTAACAATTAATAACACAAAACATAGAATGAGTCATATTTGATTTGTATGCATAATGTAAAGATTTTAATATTTAGCAAAAGTTCTTTCTTTGGTATGTCTAGTCAGAGCTATAATGAAAATGTTCTTTTTCAATTAGACCTATTAACACATATTCATCTTCAAGTGCATTCCGGACAATGCCGATTTGTTGATTTGTGTTTTCGTACTCCCTTATATTTCAAAACATTTCGTCTCGTAATTTAGCATGAAATCATTGTAATGAGGCGTATAGACATCATTCCTAAAGAATTGAAAAATGCAAAAACTTTTCAGGGCAGCATGCACATATATAATTAACTATTGTCCACGACGATAGATACAAAATTTGTAAGCTAACTACGTATTTGTTATACATGTTATAATTATTTGATTAAAAAACATTTCAACCTGGCATTATGGATAATAAAACATAGTCACTCAATTTTAATCTAAAACGATCATTTTGAGTGCAATATCATCTGAAATGTCTGAACAATATCATGATCCGTGCCATTCAGCGAATATGCAAAAATAAAATAGTCTGTTTAATTCGTTTGCAGTCGAGTATGTACTGTTCGATAGTTGCACAGGCCGACAACAACTTCTGCAAATTCTGAACATAGTCAGAACAGATTTAAATTAGTTGCAAGCCAATTGATTGATCTTATCTTAATTAACCAAAGTTAATTTAACCGAACATTGTCAATATTACTGAACATTACTTTCTAATAAAATATTCAGTCTGTTGATATTTGTTCTGAATGGTATGATCGTTTCAAATCAAATTGCGTGTAATAGCAGACATATATATTACTATGAACTATGATGCCTAATGACAAAAATACATACATCCCATAAAGTGTTTCCAGACCGACGAATGCTTCAGTTTCTATAGTAAGGATGGTGTTGTAAGACAAATCTCTAAAATTAGAACGGTCATATTGTGTGATTAAAATTATAAATAGGTTGTAAACACTTTTATAAAGTACTTGAACAATACACATCAAAATATTTGATAAAAAACAGAAGGTTTTGGTGATCGTCTTTTAAAGTCGTGCGACAAGGTAAATATATCAAAGAAGCTCTAGTATCATTTTGAATCGTACATTGTGCTTCGTAGTGGTAAACTTGAGCAAAAAAGTATTTAGTACCATTTTCTGTTTAACAGAAGTGGGGTTTTTTTTAGAAAAAAATTGCCAAGTAAATGCCTAACATAAAGCAAAATAAAAGTCTACTTTTGAATTCTAGCAAATATGTCAGTGTTGTCTAAAGGATAGAACGGGAACATAATTCATAGAACAAAACTGCAGCATAAGTTGCTTTTGTCTAACAGTTAATAGATGATTTGGTGGTCGAAAAAATGACAACGTTGTTATCACATTACGTTATTATATGTGCATAAACTTAGTTAGGTATACTTAAAATCCAGGTACTAAAATATTGTTAATTCATGCAATGTATATTAAAAAAAAAACAGCAACTCACATGATATACGTGTCATTTGGAATGTCCAAAGGAACTTGCGTAAGCCCTCTACTTTTACAGAACACTGTTAACTCGCTATTCACATTATAGGAACAGGTACATTTATCAGGACACGATTCAACTATGGTTGTATAGAATAAAAGCACGGCAAGTACACAAAACATCATCATCTGCGGTAGAATTATACTAAAACAATAATTAGGACAGATAAGTTTAAATTTTAATTTCCGATTTTGTCGTTACAAAGCCTAAGGCTATATGTGAAGCGGTTTGTGGTGTTCGAATCATGCCTGTCTAATTTTATAAACTAGTCATACTGATACATACATTGTATATTTTTAATGTGAGAAACCAATAACGATAATTTAAAGAACATTTAAAATATGTCACTTTACTGAATTCATGAAAGAAACATGATGACCACCTATTTACTGTAAGAACGTTTGTTCATCTATCAATTTGATATTAAATCATCATTTTGAAAAACAAATATCAAATCCAAAGAATAATAACTAGTTTGCGTTCTATTTTTGCAAGGTTTCCGTGAAGAAAATGGTTGCGAACAATAATTTACGTTTGCAAAAATGTATTGCGAAAATTAACAAAACAGTTTGACGGTGTGCGTCTTTTTTCTTTTTCTTGCTTCTCAGATTAATTAATCTCATTCCATACTGGACTTTTTATCTTTGAAAATAATAAAAATTAGTTCACTGACAAAGATCCACGCATATTTAGTCGTTTAGCACTTAACTAATTGATAACATAATATTAAGTTAATCATATGGTTTAATAAATGTATGTGGTCGAATGTTTTCACATTTTATCTGCATATTTTGCTTTAACATCTTTTACAAAAGTAATTATTAACGGAAAATAGCACATTTTTTAAGATAAAAAGAAAGCAAACCAACTAATTAAAACTCAAAACGACAACTATTTGTCATTATAAAACCTTTAGAATAAAGAATACTTTGAATCACTTACCCATCAGTCAGACATGAGTAAAACAAAATTGTTTCTAAAGGATTAGAGTTTTATGTTAATTTACATCTTCGATGAAAGTTATTATTGTGTTTTCGTAATAAGGACAATGGAACAAATACTTGCCTGTTCTTTGCAGATTTGTGTGGCAATGAAGCAACATAACTTCAGAGACTATTTTATCCAGCTCATTATTGCAAATTAGTTTACTTCATTTTTTACAACAGGTTAAGACTGTTTGGTGGCCTCAAAGGGGATGGGGGCAATACATGATTTATTAGATTAAAAACTAAGTTATCATAATGAGTTAACATAGGAGAAGTTTGTCTGTGTCTGATCTTATTTCAAAATTGCAACAATGTGTAGTGATAGTTGTACTAGGCTGTCACTATTTCAAAATTGCAACATATACTCAAGTCCTGTATACCGTATTCATTATTTTGTCTCTTTTTTATTTCGTGCTTGCAACATTTTCTGTTACATTGATACCTAAAATTACTGTTTTCATTTAATGAAGCCTCACTCAGATAAACGCATAACCCTGAAATACTGAATATTAAGTGCATACCTCAAAATGACATTTTAAATATTAAATTCGCAAAGATTAAGTCTCACCTTAGTGTGTGCCTTGCACGTCTAAATCATGATATAAAACCGCTTTGATTAACCCGTATCCTTTATAGAAATAAGTTCAAATATTGCATAACTAGGTATGACATAATGCATTGAACAACTCCACTATCTTTGCACTTTTTCCTGTCATTGTTGAAGATTAAGATAAATAAAAGTCGAAGTAAAACATAAGTACATTAATGCTTACTAATCGTTTATTCAACCTACAATTTTGAAAAAAAACATATATTTATTCACTCATAAATCATAGAGAAAAAAAATTATATGGTTAACCTTTTTTCTATTGTAATTCAATTTGTGTTATGTAACAACAAGACAATAAAACATATTTCTGAAACTGCTAGTATTTACCAGATCATTCAGATATTTTGTTAGTACAATGACTGTTTTCATATATAAGTTTGTCCTTGAGAGCAACAAATGATTTAATGTATGTCTCAAGTACAGACATGTGTAAGTATATGCCTTTCAGTCATCCACTTGAATGACATGTTTATTACTTGATGAACTATACATAACCTTTTACGTATGCGCGATATTTGTTTTATCGCTCGAATATGTGTCCTTAATTGTGGGAAGGCAAGTACCGTGTGAAAACAACTAACAAGTAAAAAAATTTAAAAGCGTTGTGGCTTTCACTAACAAGTATATATATCTGATTACATACGGCTTTAATGTTCAACAATATAATGTGTTAGAGATAATTATACAACTATGACGTATGCAATAACAACCATGCCTCATTGTACCAGTTTTGACAGTTGCTTAAAAATACAAATATTGCATCACAGAAATCCTTAATACATATAATATTATTTGGAATAAGGACTGCCATTTCATATTACTTAATTTCAAAATTACACTGGCCAAAATACAGGATCAATCACAGAATTTTGGGGACAAATGATTTACTCCACAAAATGAAAGGTTCACAAAACAATAATGCACTTTCTATACGGACTCGATAGAAACTATAGAACACGTATCCGGGACATGCCCAATTTTTTTTTTACATTTAGAAAGAATTTATGAATGCATACATTCATAAGTCAAAATTGGACTACCCCTTAGTTATGATATGGTCTTATTTTGGATATGAGAAAAAAACGGGAAACAAAATACTTAAGAAACCTCATAATATTAATAACTTAATAGTATTTATACAGAAGAATAATGCAAAGCGGACAATTGAATTGTGTCCTTTAAAAATGATCATTAAGAAAATTTGTGTTTTGAAAAATTTATATTTTATAAGACTAATCATTGCAAAGAGCGTGCTCCCGTTGGAAACCCTGGCTCAAACTAATATTATGATTATACAAGTAAACTTTCACGTAATAATATATATTTTTCCATTCCGTGCTGCATAGTAGTATTTTTCTGCATTTAAAGTTGCTTGCTAAGTGGCAATGGAACATTAACAAACGTGAATGAGTACCAGAATACATGAACCTTTATAACAACAATTATCATGGATAATAAGTATACCTACTCATATAATATAATTGTTCTTGCAAAGTGTAAATCTGTAAACATATTTACTTTTGATTGCTGAAAGGAGGTTAACAATAACAATGGGAAATTGAGAACTTTTCTATCAAAACTGACAACGCCATGAAAAAAAAAAAAATACGTGACAGAAAAAAAAACGAATCAAAGAAACACTCATGAAAAGGTAATGTCTGGCCAATATGAACACAAACACAAATTTTCAGTTAATATTGTAGGGCTTGAACTTGCCGATGGCCAATTTTCATCATTCTTAAAAGCCTTCAAATTACTACTTATTTTTGGAGTTTGCCCCATAGTGTTATTGTCATATAATTGTAACAATAAGGACAAAAGAGTGATAAAGTTGACAGGCGAAAAACATCATTTTTGTTTGACAAGAAACAATAGAAATACAAAGTGGTACGAAGTTTATTAGTAAAATGGTAATACAGCTAATGCCAATTTGTTACACGGTTTTGTTGTAGATTTCTCATAACTATATATTTTCAATTTAAAAGTATAGACGTAAAACTGAGTCACAAGTTTTGAATAAGTGTAAGCATCAAACTAACATGTTCAAGTGCATGTGTTTATCACTTTAAATCTGATTTTGTTAAATGATTTTGTTGTAAAATATGTATATTCAATAAAAAGTGTAGACGTAAAACTTAATCACAAGTTTAAAATAAGTTTAAACATCTAACAGTATATATATATATACAAATTCAAGTGTTCAGAACTTATTATCATCTGTTTTATTTGCAATTATGTCATTGTGTATTATACTATAATAGTATACATACAAAATCAGTCATATGTTCTTAAACAATAAAGACTTAACACGTTATGTCGTCAGTAAATATATTTCCTTCATAAAATTATTATCAAATTTTATTACACATTTTATTGATAAAAAAAACTACATTTTATTGTTTCAAACGTTTCTTTCATATTTTGGATAAAATATCTGTCCATAAGTCACCTGCAGGCGGTTCACTCTGAAAAAAAAATTCTCTGATGAAAACTGTTAAAGTTCAGTGTCAATTTCTAGGTTTCATTTCACTGTATGAAAAGTCTTTAAAGTTAGACTAGTTGATGCAATTAGTATAATTGCCATTAGTAAAAAAAATACAAAAGATTTCAATATTGGTTCATTTGTCACTGATATTGTTTTAAATTTCAAATACAAATTTATATTACACAAACATGCCGATATTTGGCTATATGGGTTGTCCTTTTTTATGAAGTCACAAAACATCATAATACAGTTTGAATCAAACTAAATCTTTATAACTGTGATTTAAACTTCATTTGCAAAACGTGAGAAAATTATGTTCGTTATACATTTTCTGCCACAATGTTTTCTCTCCCATGTCTCCTTGAATGATATGGATATAAACAAAAATAACTGTAGTATTCCAATCGCTGCTACAAATCCACATTATTTGAATACTCGGTCGGATAAGGCATACTCTAAAAATTATGAAAATGACCAGTTTGATGGTAATATATAGTTCTGAATCATTCAATCATGTGGTATCCGCACTCGTCATGTTGGTCTTCGGTACTACTAAAAAGAAAGAGATTTCATCTTCTTAATACAGGAAAACTGGTGTGAATTGATTCTGATATATGTAGTTTGTATAATAGCACCCAACAATTGTGTTTATTCAAAACAATGTAAATATTCAAATAAAATATGATAGCACAAATGAATTGGAACGTTTCAGTGTAGAGAGTATCATTGAAGGTTTGAGCTTTTTAATTTGTATAGTTATCAACAGAATTTATCTCTTGACATCCACTTGAAGTGAGCTAATGTTTTTTATTATCACACAATTAAGGAAAACCAACCAATATGACAGCCGACCGTGCCCTGAATTAGCAAGAGTTGATTTTAAATATTGAAAATAAAGTGAAGCAATACCAATACGGATAAGGACATGTATATCAGATCCATCATAAACATTGAATAGTTTAGAAAAGTCAAAGGAACGTTTCAGTGTAGAGAGTATCATTGAAGGTTTGAGCTTTTTAATTTGTATAGTTATCAACAGAATTTATCTCTTGACATCCACTTGAAGTGAGCTAATGTGTTTTATTATCACACAATTAAGGAAAATGACGACACTAGATTCAGCTATTAGAATTGGCCGTTTCAGAATCTAACGAATCATTGGTAATTTCATTGTTCGTACCCCAAAATGAAAATAACGTCACGTCATTGGTTGAATTTCCATTGTTTATGACATTTTTAACCAATCACGACGTTTTGTTGTACACCTTTGAAAATATTACCAAGGATTCTCTAGATTCTGAAACGCGAATTGCGTTGTTCCTAAAGAAAATAAATATACTCAACATCTTTATAATTTTTAAAATACTTTTAACGATTGAATTGAGCTTTCAACATGTTCAAATACAATAAATACCAATGCATGACCAGGACGCGTTCAAAGCTACAGTTAAGCAATCTGAAAATAAGTAGATTTCATTCTTTTTCTGTAGGTCAAAATTCAACTAACGCCATATTTTCTGTTCGTTCTTCAGTTCTTTGACCTAAGCAATATAAGCACCAAGGAACCCATTTAATATAAGCAGCAATCTTAAAGGTTTATCATTCGACGGAAATCAACATTAGAGTGCAGTACATTATTTGTTTAGTTTCGTTTTTGTATAGAACTAAAGATACAAAGATGTACAATGAAATGCAGCACACTTATTCGACTTCGCTGCAAATAAGGAAGACAAACTACCCAAGGACATGTAGGCGCCAAATCAGTAATTCATGGGGCTGAATGTTATATTTCTTGAAATTCTATTTTGTTTTATACTGACAATAATTCACACAGATAAAGTGTTGTCAGTGTATACTCTCTTTTTGAATGAGCTATGCTATTTTTATTTGCATTCGAATCTGCATTGATAAATAAATGTATAAATCATTGCTTAACACCAGGTGATAGTGTGCACGAATTGGTACTTTGAATAAACTCTATTCATTCTATAATCAAGCTATTTTTTTATTTTTTTTTTATATAACTCTGACAATGCAATTCAGACACTAATAAATGAACTTTAATCTGCAACAAATATTTTATCTAAACGTTATTTGAAAAGCCTGCAAATTATTGTTTTATATTTAGTATTTGAGCAATTTTATAACTCGTCAACTGTGGCATAGTTCGTACTGTTCAAACAATTTGTTGAAGTCAAAACAGTAAGGGTACGTAACTCTTTGAGACAGCACAAAATAAAAAAAAACATGTATCCAAAACAAGTTTCTGTATAACGATTATGTTTATAGGTAAATACGTAACAAATAATGTGCAGTGTATTCAAAAACTGAACAAACATTAATTTGCGAATTGTCTGAACTTTCTAAACTAGTATGAACTGTACCTCAGTGGATAATTCTAACATTTGATAGATATACTGAATAACAATATATGTTGAGAGCTGTTTAGATTATGATGAACATTCCAGATCAACATTGGCTAACTTGTCAAATTAAAAAAAAAATGATTTTCCTACTTTTTATTTTAATTCCAACATATGAAACATGTGAAACGGAATATAACTTTTAATAAAACAAAAATAAAAATAATGTGGATGATGACACCGACAATTCTATGTAAGTTTAAGTATACAAAAAGTAATACATATGTTGTCTTACAAATGCAAATACAAATGAAAATGGAATAGATATGTTGTTATCAAATTTGAATATATTACAGCATAAAAGAAATCTGCTTTTAGTGTAAGTTGCATAACGTATGACAGGTAAAATTATAGGATTATGTATTGTTTAATCTTTGAGGTATTTTGTTAAAAATAATATTATTGTTAAGAAAATGCATACTATAAAAAAAGAATGATTTATGTAAATGTGTATTCTTGATATTATTGGAGTCACACTATCATTAGTGACCGGAACAAAGAAGACGACGATATCATCAAACGACATGTCTACTATACGTAAATACACTTACAGCTAAACACTAATTCCCCTGTACTGGATCTGCTGTAAGGACATGTTATAATCTTCTCATTGACACGAAATTTGCATAAATCTCCATTAGTTCAAATTATCAAAATTTCATGTCTAAGAAGTTAAATTGTATATACTTTTTCTTTGACTACATTAAAGTATCTTGTTCCGGATATATCTGAAAATAATATGTATAACAGATGTTCAGATACTATGTATTTAAAGAATACAAAATATACTAGATATGTTGTTATTAAAATACAAATTCGAATTTAAATACATCAAAACTTTCTGAAATAAATTTTAGGATATTTTCAAATATCTTGATCGCTGTTAGAAAAGTATTTTTTCTCACTAGTGAAATCTCTGTTCACAGCAAATAATTGGTTGACATTTAATTATGCCGTCAAATGTACTTCGTTTCTTCTCAATTTACCATTGTGACGTCGTGAAGTACACAGTTTTTCTGGAAATCTTTAAATAGGAAGGATTAAAATCTTCTGGAAACAGATTCGTACACTAAAACTTGCGTATTTAGACATGTCTCCACTGTCAACAGTTTTAAAAATTTAATGTATTTCCAAAGATTGGCAAGCTTTGTGTTGAAGATATTAAAATATAACTGTCTGGAATGGAGAAATATTGTAACACACTTTTTGCAATAGTTGGATGGATAAATTCATACCAAAAATCTAAAAAAATCATTTTGTATAAATCTACGGTTTTGAGAGTTAGTTACAAGATGTTGTTCAAATGTAAGCACATCATAAAAGTTGGTGTAAGCTCAAACTCTTTGATTTGTGTTTGCATAATACGTCGAATGTTTCATACTTGTACAAAACCAGAACAAATAAAATACTAAACATCTGGACTGCTTCTAGAAAATAACTGTCTACTTGGCAAGGACAGACATATTGCCTATCAAAAACAAATAACGCAGTTTTTTTGTGGAATCTTAACGTTGACAGTGTACAGATATCTTTCAAAATGAGGCATCGCATTTAACATCTGACCAAACGTGGTTGCGTTCACCCCGTACAACCAAATCGACAATCTCTTAAACAAGTATTTACCTGGTTGATGTAAAAATATTAAAGTGGTCAAATTTTACAATCCTCCATGGGGTTCAAATAATGTTTTAATGTTTAATAAATAAGGCAACAGTAGTATATAGTTATCAAAGGTACCAGGATTATAATTTAGTACGCCAGACGCGCGTTTCGTCTACATAAGACTCATCAGTGACGCTCATATCAAAATATTTATAAAGCCAAACAAGTATAAAGTTGAAGAGCATTGAGGATCTAAAATTCCAAAAAGTTGTGCCAAATACGGCTAAGGTAATCTATGCCAGTATACCGCTGTTCGAAAGTCGTAAATTGATTGAGTGAAAACAAAGTCGGATTAGAAAGTAAAACTGAGGAAAATACAAATTATATTTAATGATGACTGTCCTGCGGACTTGACTTTTCCCTCCTATCATTTATTGTAAAATTATGAAGCATAACTTAACAAATGAAAGAAAGTATCATTCAAGGAAAAATAAATATCTTTTTTTTTTGCAAGCAACTCTGGTACTTTACCATGTTGATACCAATTTAAAATGTTTTTTTGTCAAACATTGAATTACATAAAACCTTCGAAGGTAAATCAGCTATTTATTCCGTTATAATCTGAAAAAAGAGAGATAATGATATAAGTACTCGACATATCTAATTCTACAAAAAATAATGTGCGTCATATTTTAAAAAAGGACATTAGCTGCCAAGAATTTTTTGTCAATTAATTGAATGGTTAGAACAAAAAAAGTACAACGTTGAGGTGTCAATGGGTTGAGTCATATATTTATTTGCACCACAATAAAAATAAAAACAATATGTTTGTAAATTGTCCAACCATTTGAAAATATGATATAAGCTTTCACTAATAATGAAAGAATAATACAAATTTGTCTAATCCATTAAGATTTAAAAGCTCTAAAATATCAAACTGATTACTATAATTATAACAAATGAAATGAATATTTCAAAGTCAAATATGCACCTAAATGCCTGCAAATTAAACAAGTACATACGTTGATAAGTTATAATAGCTATAAACACTAAATAGTCCCGAAATATATATGACTGTATATACATGTACACGTTATCACAAATAAAAACAACGATTCAAAACAATTGCAATTAGTATGTGTGATGCTATACATATATAATACAATGCAGCTTATCAGCAAATTAAGCAAATTAAGCAACTAAGTGTGTGTTGATTAAAGTAAAGGTGCTACAAACTCGCAACTACACGTATATATTAATTATGCATAATGTTATCGAACAATACAAATATTGCATAAAATTGTATTCATTTAATTTCATTTTGATCCATTTCAAAATTACATAACTTTAATCAAACACATATCGATAATTTCAATAGCAACACCATAAAATAAACCATTGTTTTTTCAATAATCGTTTTTCAAGTGAACAATGTTTTCTTTTCAAGTAATAAGTTTAAAGTGTGCTCACAAAGTTATTATCAGCTTATCTATATCAATTTACAAATAAAACTGATATTGTGTATAATTTAGTTTTAACATTTACCTGTACATTGAAAGCTTAGTGTGCTAAGACATATTGATGCTCCGGTATCGTTATAGTAACACATACTTTGGTTGCACAAACTCGTTTCACATGGACTTTCTGAAAAAAATTGTGATATTGTCTTCTTATAATTAACATGATACACATACCCTAATATTAAATCAAAAACAATAAATGCGCAAATTGAAAATGTAACATAGCCTCATTTTGTGTGTCGTTTCTCTTCCTTCCACGATAAATTAATCATCATGCCTCTGTGTTCTTTAGGTAACATGCATAGTCGCATATGTCATCCATTCTTATGATTATTCAGATTGAATTATTTTGGGAGAAAAACGACAAAATAGGTGTCCGGATATTGTTTCCGTTATCAGACTGGCTTTTAGTCATAGATAAGATTTCCGGTTTTAAACAACCAATCGTATGATCGATTACAAAAATGAAAAATAGATAAGCCAATCAGAGCGTTCTCCATATCACGATTTTAAGATGGCAAGAATCACAACTATTATACCTCCTTAGATACAATTATGTTTTCACGTTTATCAACCTGTAAAATACGATTATACTACTATAATATACAGAGACTCTCTGTATTCTGTCTACTTTTTTCTGAAATATTTACTATCTAAGGGGTCATACCAGTTGCATATATATAGAAATAAGTAAAACATGTGGAAACAAGAATGTGTCCATAGTATACGGATGCCACATCGGCACTATAATTTACTATGTTTAGTGGATCGTGAAATTGGGTAAAATCTCTAATTTGGCATTAAAAAATGATCATATCATAGGGAACATATTTACTAAGTTTCAAGTTGGTTGGACTTCAACTCCATCAAAAACTACCTCGACAAAAACTTTTACCTGAAGGGGGACAGACAGACGGACGAACGAACGAACGGACGAACAGACTAGAATGGGTTTTGCTCATTGTTGAGGCCGAACGGTGACCTATAGTTGTTAATCTCTGTGTCATGTTGGTCTCTCGTGGACAGTTGTCTCATTGGCAATCATACCACATCTTCTTTTTTATATATAGAAAACATGATACCCATAAATGGGGCATACAAATTTATTGTTGAAGTGAAAATAGTGATTTAGCCAAAATGAAAGTAGGGTAGAGATTAGAGGGAGGCAGGACTTATTCGGGACGTCGGGATCGGGTGTTTTTAAGCTCGGGATTACGGGATTGATCTTTAAGGGATGCAGGAATATTATTTTTTTAATTTCGGGATGTCGAGATATAAATTTCGTTAAAATACGCACCTCGGGATTTCATGTTTTTAAGCCCGGGATTTCGGTATCAAGGCCCCTCAGACCACCCCTGAAATGAGCCTTAATTATTTATACGAGATTCAAATCCTACCATTGACATGTTAATAGGGCTCTCAAAAGGAAAAGCACTGATGGATTGTCCTAGAAGCACATTTCATTAGAATAGTAATGGTCTATAAGCAGTTTCATTTATCTCATGTTTGAAGCGGTGCAAATTTTGAATTTAATTTGACTTTTACCAAAAAATGCATTGTAGCAAAGGGGAAGAATAATTGTGGTAAAAGGACAGAAACACGAAAAATAATTGAATTTAACAGAAAGGAAACGGATAACGGACTTTGGAAAAAAGGGAGAGGGCTTTTGATACCTTATATGAAATTCTCCAGTCATAATATCTTTTACAAAAATTCATCCTACAACAGTTTACAAGCTGTATATGCCCGCGATTTCGCGGGCGTGTTCTGTGGTATATTTGATGTTTAAACATGTTAAAGGTATCATCTTGAGTTTTTTTATAAATTGGTTGGAACAAATGTTTATAAACCAGTTTACCAATTTTTTTTTTACTGTCCATCTGACATTGATATAGTAATTATATATCATTTGATTTATTTTGTCAGTTAATATCTATGAGAAAGTATTCGTTCCTCGTATTTGTCAGTTTTTTCATCGGATATATCAAACTTTAAACAGTCGATTATTGTGTCTTCTAAAAACATCATCATATAAAGACATGCATCCGACGTAATATTATTATTTTTTAAAACTTACTTTCGCAGAATTGACCCGACCAATTTCCATTACATTGACAGATAGCCGTTTGATTTATGCTCACTATACATACACCATTAATGCCACATGGGTTATTATGACAGGGATTGTCTAAAGAAGTAAAGGTTATTGTTATCTTTTTATAATACCGATTCTCAAATCTTTGTAACACATTTTTTATGAATATGTATCCAGGAATTTGAAAATGATAGCAAATTATAAATCATCATTCTGAAGTGAATGTTATACTTGAAACCGTTCTTCTTTGACTTGGTTGATGTTTTATTTTTTTAAATATGTAACGACTGAGAAAAGATAATTCTGCTAATAGCTTTAAAAAAAAACGAACAAGCTTACAAATAATATTTTGAATTGCTGAATACCAACAATTTTATGTTACTAAGTGAATGAACAAATCTGTGAGGACATTGATCAATGTTGTCTAATTCAGATTTACCAAACTTGTTCTGTCTAGAGTTAAAAAGTTATGCTAGAGATAATTCAATTCTGACACGAAGAAGGGAATTGCATAAAATGTTTGCAAACATCTAATAAAAAGCACCACAACAGCCGTAAAACTAATTTTCTTACTTTAGCTCTATAAAATCATTTGCAAGCTAAAGATTGAAAAAATATTAAAATATAATTGAATGTTATACTATCATTAAGCGAATAGCTAATACGATGCTTAGAGATTAAATTGTGTATATGCTGGTACTTGGCACAATGCAGTAAATATAATACTTGTATAAGGATGTTCGGATTGTATGATTTTTTTGCATTTTAGCTTATACTACAAGTTTACAAATTTACATATAATTTATCAAACACAGCTGTTTTGTTTTACTTTAGTAAGACGACCAACCAATTTATAAAGGTTAACATTTTACATGATCAAGCAAGAATAGTAAATATATTATTTTAGAGATTACCTTAACGTATAGTGATAATGGTGCATTCACATTAAAATTTGAAGAAGAATTCGAATGAATTAACGCACTCGCAACCCAAACTTAGAAATATTGAGTATGAAGTGTTTATGTGTGATTCAACAGAACTGTTTACCTGTTTGAAGCAGTAACATATCATCAAAAACCAAAACAATATTGATAACTCATCATAGCATATATGTGGGGTAAAAGTTTTGTCCCCATTGGTTTTGTGTCATCATTGTTAAATACACTTGTAAGATAGACAAGGCTTTAAAATTTCACAGCTATAACTCGTTTTATATACCATAGGGAGAAGCGTACCAATAAGCTGTTGATCTTTAAAAATGTATAGTTCAACAACAATGACATCGACCATTTGGTTAAAGACGTACTAGTTAAAGATAAAATGCATATATTATATCACGTGTACCCTACACTCATCTGTTGAACTCGATCAAATCATTTGTTTCAAAATTGTTGATTCAAATCAGTATTCAATTGCACCACATTATTTACGTTTCAGTTATCAAAAATAAAAAACAGCGTTTAAACATGTCAGGTGTAACTTTAACTTTATAATACCAAATGTTCCTGTTTATGCTTTTGTTTATCAATTATTCGCCTTTAAAATGAAAAAAAGCGTCGATATGAAGTATATATACATTACACTTGATTCATTTGTATTGGCAATTTGTTTTTTTTTGTAGCAAATAAAACATAATTTACCATTAATGCATATATCAAAAGCACAGATGGGCAAACTTGCTAGAAAGACACCATTTTGATTGAAGCACCTGATAGTCGATTCAAACTTCCCAATATCTAGTGTCCATTCCCATAACGACAGTATGCTGCAGTCACAGTAAACGTCTAAGTAGCTGTTGAATTTGTGTAAGATAGAAATTAAATAGTAGTGCAAGCAGTATCAAAAGTCACTCTGTTGTGTATGTAGTTTGTTTCCATTGTATAAAGGGGCACTTGCTACGAGATATAGAAAAAAATTTAAAGTTGGATTGTTTTTAAAACATGAATGAAAGGGAAATAGTGCAACAATAACTAACTTTTAGCAGCCAGTATTTTTCAATTTGTCAAATTTAGCATAGAAACATTGATGGTGAATTATTAACTTGCAAGTGTACAAGCATTTTATCTGGATTTTTCTTCGTGGAATTCTTAAATTCGTGGTTTACTGTGACCCACAAAAACCACGAAAATTGGTATACTACTAATAAAAATGAATCCACAGTAAATGACGAGAGGGCGGCATCTAGCATCTTTAAACCAGCTTTATTCTGAGTATGCTTGTCCCTAGTCAGATAAATGTTAGTCAGTAGTTGTTGTATATTGCTGTAAATCGTATTTGTGTTTGCTTTGGTTTTGCCTTTGGGTATATGTCCTTATATCATATTTGGGAGATGTTTAATATAATGGAATGAAATATTGTAGAAATTTTAGTCTGTCTGTTTTATGTTGTGATGTTACACTACTGTGTCAGAGAAGGCCGAGGGTGGTACCTACTAGAACGCTTAAACCCGGTGTATTTGCTGCACCTGTCGTAAGTCCGGAATCTGATGTGCAGTAGTTCTCGTTTCTTTTATAGATTATACCGTTGTTTTTCGCTGTTGAATGGTTTAACACATGTCATTTGTTGGGCCCTTTTATAGTTTGCTGTGAGGTGTGAGCCATGGCTCCGTGTTCAAGATCTCTTACTTATAATAGTGTTTCTTTGTAACATACTTGTTTGTTTTGATAGTGATTAAAATTATAACACAATGATGACTGCTGTACCCATATGTTTGACTTTTTAAATATAATGTCTGTTTTGTTCACACATCGTTGTCAATATAATGGACTTTGATGCGAGTGTCATACAAGTGAGTTGTATAGCTTCATTTTTTGTGCTATATTCTTCTCTAGTTATATTCAGTCTTTAATAAAAACACTTACAGCCATTCTAAATTAGGCATTTTATAGCTATGATAAAACGTCCCTGGATCTATGTCTGTTACATTATTCTTGTCCATCCATCTATAAGGATATATTGTAGATATAAAGTTATAGGCTAAAGATGCACATGAGCACGAGTTTGAACAATATCTGTTGACTTTGTATTGTGTTTGAGAATTTTTTTCTTTTAAATATCATCAATGCCATGACAATAATATCGTATTATGATGTACAACTAATAGGGACTGTCCTCAAATTCTAATGTGTACAAATCACATTTTAAAGGATGTGACCTTCATGTGGCTTTGAAACATTTAGTTTTAAAATGATATGCAAAACTTACAGTTCATATATTGTATGGGTTTTATAAACCATACGTAGTTTACGTGAACAGGGATTTGAAAAACATAAGTTTAGATATTCAGTCGATTATTAGATGAGGGACAGTTAAGTATAAGTGAGTTCCGTGTTTGTCAAACTTTTTAATATAAGTATCATGTATATGAAGAATTTCGTAGATATTTCAATGGCATCTATCTTGTTTTTAAAATTATTGGTTACAGATACCACTTGCAATTTGTCAATTATTACGATATATCACGATTCATCACATATATTCTATGATACTTACAGCTAAGTAAGAAATATCATCTAAATTTATTGTTCTATAAAAGGCTTACTCACATTTCTTGAATATTGGGTAAAATACCAAAATAATCGTATCTTACATCGATGAAGCTATTGTTCGTTAGCACTCTAAAACAATTAATTCATGACATTAATCTAAACAATAAAAGATTGATTAAGAAGTAAAACGGTATTAAAAAGAGGTAAACACTAGAGTATAAATCATTTGACATTTGATTTGCATTATTGTGAACAGTCATCGCTATAGAACAGGATTCAATCCACCATTGTTTACATTTTTTAGAATGACTCTACCAAGTCAGGGATATAACAGTTGTTGTTCATTCGGTTGATGTGTTTTATCATTTGATTTTGTTATTTGATTAGGGACTTTCCGTTTTGAATTTGCCTCGGAGCCCAGTATTTTTGTAAATTTACTTTTCATTATAGCATGAACTATAATATTTATCCTTTTATTCCGACAAAATAGTCACTCTGCCAGTCTCAGAATCTATTGAAATTTTATATTAAAATAAATGATAAGTATGGTTTTTTTTTTTACATCTTACAAATAACAGAGCGCTAGACCTATACTGTTGCTACAGCATTTTCGTTTAAGGGCTTATAAACATTTGTTATTTGTTGAGAAGTTGATTAAATTAAATTTCTACAGCAAAATGTTTGTTAACCACAAGAATTAATTTAAATTCGGGTTTTAATCATCCATAGTATAATGTATGTGTCATTAAGTTTTACACGCAATTAACATAGTATAAGTATTGATACTTACAGAGAATATAAATAAATCATATTTGTAAAGGTATTTGGCTGAATCACTGAAATTCTATTGTTCCCTAAATGTCTGAAAAAATAGAAACAGTTATCAAGTTTAGTTGATGCTATTTATCTTAGCTTACGCTTTAATAAACTCTGATATCTATATATTGAATATAATAACAAGAAGATGTGGTAAGATTATCAATGACATACATGTAACTCTCGACCAGATACCAATTTGCATAGAACATAACAAGCAAAGTTCGCCGTAATTTGCATAGAACATAACAAGCAAAGTTCGCCGTACCGTCTTCGTAAATGAGCCACGCCATTACCGCATAGTCATGTGGAAAACTCACCAAATGACAAAATGAATACAAATGTGATATACAGAAACACAAGACAACCCAGGAGCTACAGGCTCCTGTGTTGTTATGGGCACATACAGAAAGTGGTAAGATAAGAATGTCTGCCAGCGACCAATTTTCATCTAACCTGGGACAACAAGTAAACAACATAATCAAATCGGTTGTAACCGAAAGACAATTTCAAACTAATGTGTCGAAGAACAAGAAGGTAGTTTAATTAGATAGAATACAGTTATTCTTCTATAGTCATATTTGTTCGTCTAAAATATGTGTTTGATTTTTTCAAGGTGAAAAATGTCGATTGTTGGTGCTTGACTTGTCTTAGAAAAAGTTTTAGATTCAAAAGATGGACTATGTATGTTTATATAAAAATGTTAGACTTATTAGTATTATAAATTGATATTTTTTAGTACTTCTGTTATGCGATGAACGCAGCTTTTTAAATTCCAAGTTATTTCTAATCTGAAAAAAGAAATTCCATGGTTTAGATATAGGTGATATCTGGTATTTTGTGTAGTATTGTTTGTCTGTTTGTCTTTTCTTTGTTAGTCATATTATGTCCATTTCAACATTACACTTTGCATCGAATATCATATTTCACGGAAGCTTCATAGCCAGAGCACATGTTATAATGGATGAATTGTACTTGGTCCGATTATCAAATTGTCATTTAGTGTTCTTTGGTTTTTTTGCATATTGTAGTAAATTATGCTTTGTTACAAGTATCCTTATATAAACACACATTATAGCATCGTCGGGTCTTTTTCAACTTGTAATCAACTCGTTAAGTTTTCTGTAGCGAGGTAAAAATTTTGGAAGTTAGTTTACAGAAACATCTGCAGCATGAATTCAGTGTGTGAACATCTGACAACTTGTGCATGCTTGTAAAACCATTGTGTAGTCTTGCAGTCTTGCATTATGATTGACATATTTTAAATAAAACTTTCTTAACAAGCCTTTATTTGAAGTGATTATCATTCTTTAGAGCCGACGAAATGCATAGTATGCAGCTGACAATTAACAATCGTGTTTTGATTTTTTTATTCTTACCTTTACTTCAAAACAAAGTTATAGTAAAAGGTAAACAAATCATAACACGATAATTTTCTAACAGCTGCATAAAAAGCACTCGTTCAGCTCAAAAGAGTGATATCTTCGACTAAGGCTGACAATACGTCTGATGAGAAAATGCCCTGTTATATTCTGACATTATGAAAGACGTTTTCACATATAATGTTACTCATACTTACATTGTCATTAGTCTTGTTAAACTATGAAATGTTATATTTTCAATCATTGATATTTCATTATTTTGCAAGGATCTACAAAATTAAGACATGTACAATAAATATTATATATTATCGCAAAATTGGAATTGCAACACGGTCACTTGAACTTAATTATGGTTTATAAGATAAGTTTTCGTATTGAAAAGTGCGTAGTAATTTCCAATTATATGTAAAAGAAAATGAAAAGAAAATAAAGCATAATCGTGGTTATGATCGCTCTATTTCAAGGCGTATTTGAAGAATTTGGAGAAGTTTCGAAAGAAGGGAACCATTGAATGTCTTTCGCCTAATGCACAGGTTATTGATTGCGTTGATGTTTCTCAGCTTTCGGGTTTTAAAAACGTTTTACTGTTGTTTTTTTTTGTTTTTTTTTCTGTTTTTGTTTTCCGATTAGTCTTTTTTAAATGTCAATCACGGTGTTTACAAATACCAGCAACATGTCTGATGAATGATGATTCAACATAGTATGATAAAAGATAAATGACGATAAATTGCAAGAATAATCTTTCTCTTTGACACCTTTTCTCATATTGATCATGTATATTATTTTTATTTATTCATGTCTATCTCTACAATTAAGCCATGGTAGATATTTTCCAAGCAGTACATTATACAATATGCTTGTTTTCAAATAATTTGAGGTAATATTTGCAATAACTTGAACACTTATTGTTAGTCCGTTCAGTAGCTAGTATCCAATTTTTGGCATGCAATTACGAAGAATGTTTATTACAAATCGGAGTTATAAAGTTTGTTTTCATTCTTATTAGTGGATATTTCTTTTAAATGACCGACAAAATGATTAGAATTCCTTGCCCAAAATTTGCCTATCCGTTTTCCCCCTGTGGTGTAGTAAGTCATAGATTGTTTGAATTTAGATTTGGATTTCAGTGTTGTGTCCTATAGCAACACGGAATAATCATCTAATGTCAAAATGCGCATTTAGTGCAGTAATAATGGTAACTTCAGATATTATACAAATAATAAAATAGCATTTTTCATTTCATATTCTTTATGTACATGTATACATTAAATAATGCCTATTAAATTTCCCACTTGTTGATAGACAACTGTACATGCAGCTGTAATAAAACAAAAGACATGTTGTCACAAGAAGGCGGATAGAAAGCTTATTCAATGCTTTGGCAAAAAGTTTATATAAGATGGAATATACATGTTAGCATAATTTATACGTTGCTTCGTTTCCCATTTGTACAGTTTCTTCAACAATCTAACTCTATGCCTTACATGGATTACTCAACGTAATTTGCCATGGATTTGCGATTCTGTTGTTTTTTAAGTTCAAACGAAAATTGTATAGTGTCCGGATTTATATAAGTTGTTGTATCGTTAATTTCGGCTGATTCGTCTTTACTGGCTAAAAATGATTTATGGGTCTTCCGAAATAAGTAGTATCGTTCTGAACATGATTGAAATTGTAACCCCTCGACAATCAGCAACCACCATAAATCAATCACTTGACAGAATATACAAACGGTCAGTCAGTATACTATTTCGAGATGAATACTTCCTGTACTGTTCATTATATAGTACAAGTTTAATCAGTCGTGTCAGTATTGGATGAGGCAATCAATTAGTTGTGTTATACCAACCATTCTGGACTTTAGTGACGATTCATTGTTATGTATAAAAAGATTTATTTCAAATAATCAGGAATATTATGGTCATTCAGTAAATGATTTCCCGATGATGCCCACCATATATGTCACACTTGTATCGTGTTTATTATAAAGAACAAATTTGGTCATTGATGGCTGATGCAGTCCAATATTTTTTCGTTAAACGAGACAGCTTGAGATAATAAAAGTACTGATTTTTTTCAATGCTCTTCATCTTTGTGCTTGACGTTATAAATATTTTGATATGAGCGTCACTGATGAGTCTTATGTAGACGAAACGCGCGTCTGGCGTACTAAATTATAATCCTGGTACTTTTGATAACTATTTTTGTGACACGTCAAGATTTTAAATAAAAAGAGGACTTGCTGACACTTCAAATCGATGGAGATAAAATTGTGTAGTCATTGTATTACAACATAAAATTGAGAATGGAAATGGGGAATGTGTCAAAGAGACAACAACCCGACCATAGAAGATCAGACAACAGCAGAAGGTCAACAACAGGTCTCCAATGCAGCGCAAAATTCCCGCACCCGGAGGCGTCCTTCAGCTGGCCCCTAAACAATATATATATGATAATGAACGCCATACTAAACTCCAAATTCTACACAAGAAACTAAAATTAAAAATAATACAAGACTAAAGGCCAGAGACTCCTGATTTGGGACAGGCACAAAAATGCGGCGGGGTAAAACACGTTTATGAGATCTCAACCCTCCCCTATTACAACATATCTTTCACTTGATTATACATGACATAAAATCTATTTTGATTTTAAAGCAAATATATATATATATAAATTATTTTTCAGCTATATATATTTTCATTATCAAGTGCGAATATGGTTTGTTCTGGTTATTCCAGTCACGAAAGAGTCCTGAGACCACATTAACTTTTCAAGTTCACTAAATTGTATTCTAAGACCTTATTAGAGCATTTCAAAACCTTATCACAGGCTAACTTTTAACAGTCAAAATGAATATTATCTAGTAAACGTGTTTTACAGGATAGCATACACCCAAATGTAGTTTTTTGCATATCTGCTAATTCAATTTGTACTAAGAGATGTAAGACATATATTGATATTCAAAGTTCTAATACCGATGAATTTTCTTCGAACTGTAGTTATTTACCTAATAATACTTTTCCTACAGTTACGTTAACTAATATCATAATTTTAAGAAGATATTCTAAAAACAGAAATTATCATCTACACAAAAAATGCATGTACCAAGTCAGGAATATGACAGTTGGTGTCGGGTCTTTTGATATGTTTGAGCGTTTGATTTTGCCATTTAATTACATGTACTAGGTACTTTCCGTTTTTTTAATTTTCCTGGGAGTTGAGTATTTTGATGTTTTACTTTTAATGTCATTTGACAATTATTCTTGACAAATTATTGTAAAAAATAAAGGTACATACAGGTGTTGTAGGTTATCCAATCCAACGAACATTTCTGCTGATATACATGTAACATTGTTGTTTCTGAGGTCTCTACAATTATAATTTTACAAAATTGTAATCTAAAAGAAAAACATAGCTTCTATTTCTGCTTTTAATGTCAGATAAGTTATCCTATACCACTACATTCTTACTATACTTTTTTCACAGATATTGTGACAACAAATCATTTATATGCATTGTATTGATGCAATACTAGTTCAAATTATTCCAACACACACAACTTTAATCTGTGTTTTTCAGAAAAAGAAGACACATTTTTTGACAAAACTTGTTTTCGTTTTGGTATTATGGAAGACTAGTATCTTTTATTACAAACATGTGTTAAATTTGGAAAAGATGTATATGGCTGAATAAATGTGAAGCATGCTATCATTTCAGTTGTCTGCTTAATTAAATATGTTTTGAATAATAAATTGATTGTATGAAAATAAACTCATCATAGATACCAGAACTTAATTTAGTATATACGCCAGACGCGCGAAGTCGCACTTACGGTTTGTTTGGATTGTATTCCTTTTTTAAATGCCAACAGCAAATATAACGTGTACACTTTGTTTTTCAAATTAATATGTTCCGTGTACATCTGATTTTCCCAAGGTTAATTGCATTGAACAATAACAAATTTGAATTTTGATTTATTGTGATTTATTTTGACTTATTGTGATGATTTAAATTATTATTTTCCCAGTAACAAAGGATGATAGCATCTTCATATTTTGCTTATGTTTTTTAATTTAATTTGTGAATGAACAGTTTATGTTATGGGTAACAAAGACTATATACGTTGCAAAACACTTTTATGATTCAACTTTTGTGTTACATAATGTTTACATGTGTGAGATAAAAAAGAAAATTAATAAGAAGCAAACAGAGACAGAAAATATATTGGCAACATTCAAAACAATTAAAACTGACAACGTAAAGCGAATAAACGTGTCAAGACGAATAGAATCACTACATCTTAACGTAAGCAACATGCAACCTCATCGGAGCCGGGGACAGTTAGCGTTCCACGTGTTTCAAACCTTCATGAAGTGTAACTTACGTACAATATAAGTGCAAATCCGTCGGTGATGTTCAATCGAGGAAGAGAGGACGGGTACAATGTATTTATGATAGTCTCCGAATCTTAACATATTTATATATCTACACGTGTTTGTTTGGTGTTTGTTTCAGATTGTATACTTTAATAAGCCCGTTTTTGTCTTTTCCTAAAAACATATATTTGGATATATGTCGTTCCTTCCATTTTTGAAACAGGTTTGAATATTTTCTTAACATTTCTCCTCCAGTCATGTAAGTTAGATTTGGGTTCACCAGCTTAAAAAGTAGAAAGATAAAAGGTATATTTTATAATCGAAGTAGGAACGATACTGAAATTGTATTGTGAACAGATATATCATGTTAAGGAGGGGTATTTGCGAAAAATACCAGTCGAGAGAAGCTTAAAATTCGCGAGCCGTAAGGCGAGGGAAATTCATTCTCAAGACTGGTATTTTTGGCAAATACTCCTCAAGAACATGCTATATCTGTTTAATTACACCGAGTTAACGTTAACAAACGTATTGATGATCGTGACGTTACAAGCGTTCAGTCGGATAGAGATTTTTTTGGCAAATACCACGACAGAGAGGGTAAAAAAGGCATGTCCTTTTTGCATATACCCCGGCGGCGTTAAAAATGAACGATATTCCTTTGATAACAGTAAATTGGTGAAAAATATACTGGCTATCAACCAATCAAAAACCCAGGATTCTTACATACGGTGTAATTAACTCGTATAGCTAGTACAAATTTTGGTATCAGCATATGATTCACGTTGTCTCTAGCATATGTAGTTTTCTTAGTATGGTATCATACTTTCATTGCTGATAAAAATTTAACATAATTCGTGCTGTTAAGGATTCTGAATACCCTACACTATAAAAGTACTTGTTAATAAAGCACACGTCTCCATCCAGGTTTGTAAGTACATTATTTGAAGTTATCTTCAGATAAAACATGTAGTTTACCTATTTTGCGTGTTTACAGGATACATCTGGTAGTAATTATATTAAATATGCCATTATTTAAACATCTTAAGAACGAGTTTGTTGAAATATTGATATAATATGTCTGGTTTTTTTTTCATTTCAATGTTCCAGTTTGACATGATATGCTTTCCCTTAGTGTTCAAAAGTTATCCACTGATATTCTCAAATTGTATAAGAGAAATACAAATTTTGAAATGACGTAAAATACAGTAGCTGAGAGTAATTACCTTAGATTAATAGTCTCACTAGGAAAACCCAAGTACTTTTCAATGAGTCGTTCTTCATGTTTCAAATTTCCATGCAGGGAATAATTTACTTTTAAAATTACATGTATGACCAGGGACAGATCTTGCTATATAGCTGCTGCAACAATTAACGCTTACATGTACGTTATTCCCATTGATACACATATTTTTCATTGCACAATGTTATTTTTTTTGGGGACTACGAATGACTCTTAAAACACAAAACCCATTAAACGTGTACTGATTGATTTCGTCTTACGTACCAAGTGGGATTTGTGTTTTCTCCTTTACAATGATCGTGTGTATGTCCTAAGTTGTTAACACCTACGTTACTGTGTCTCTGTTGAGATGCTGGCTCATTGGCAATTGCAACATTCCCTCTTATATAATCAGAAAACAAAACAAAACGTTCGCGAAGCATCAACTTAGCTACTTCTATCTATATATATCAAGCAGATACTTACAAGTGGCCAAGTGTTGATAATAAAGCAAACGCTCCTGGTTGGATTATATTTATCTTACAATTTGTAATGTAACTGAAAATATAATGTTTGATTTATTGAATCATACATAGCAACTAATTTACTTAATACATTCAATAAACTTATGAATATGATAGTAATTTGTGTTTTGTGTGTCTAGCTCATGCATAAGGTAACACAACTTTATGGTTTTTGGTTGTAAAAGTTTGTAAGCTTACTTTCAATACAATTTTCGCGGACAATGTTAGATACGTGCCTTTTTAAAATATTTATACATGCTAAACGAACGATTCAACATGCCTGTACCACGTCAGGAATATGACAGTTGTTGTCCATTCGTTTTATGTGTTTTGTCATTTGATTTTGACATGTGATTAGGGACTTTCCGATTGAATTTTCTTCGGAGTTTAGTTATTTTGTGATTTTTGTTTTTTTTTATATAACCATATTTGAGAGGTGATGTAGAAAATTTTTTACGTATTCTCACCAGCTTAAATACCTGAGTATTAACCCTGAATTTTCTTCGGCTAGGAGTGTCTGGAGTTATTATTTTAAATTGATGATGGAGCTTTTGTATTTCAAAATAAGTTAGACCATCAGTTAAACATCATAAAATGCACACCTTTTGCTCCGTTTTCAGCGGTCTATGTTGTGATTTTTTTTTTCTATTGTGTGTCTATTGGTCTTTTTCTCTTTCAGCCATGAAGTTGTTAGTCTGTTTTCAATTTATTTATTGGAATATTCTTTTAGTATCTTTCGCCTCCCTTTGGCATTCTTTGAACCAACATTATTAACCTTTTGTTTGCCTTGGAAGTCTTGAAAATGTTGTCATGACTATCATAATGTAGTCGGTAAACATATGAGACCAAACATAACACCATTTTGGTTTGAACGCTCTTAAGAAAAGTATGAGATTTAAACCTTCTCGTTAAAACCAACAACAAAAACATCAGTTTGAAACCAATCACTCTAATTTGAAATTGTAAAACACTATGTAAAATGGTTAATTATAAACAGGTATATGTTGCAAAAAGACTAAGATCTACAAGTATTGATTATTGTTTTGTTATATTTCGTTTGTATTTGAAATTAAGATGTATTACAAGCTTTAAGGTTGATTGATATTGTCATTTTTTTATGACTTGGAATATGTTATCCATTATTTGCGCGTAAAAAAGAGTAAACGTAGAATTTCCTATTTCCAAATTGAGAAAATATCATTCTTTGAAAGAAAAAAAAGACCCTTAGTTATAAAGAGTAGTTAAAAAAGGAATTGTATACCAATTAATTAACTTACAGCGAATTCAAATCAGAAAAGTTTTGGAAAGAGCCTGTTTCGACTATCGTAAATTCGTTGCTGTGTAGGTCTCTGAAAAAAACGACACCTTATTAACCAAAGTGATGCTTTCCAATTTAAAACAAAGTCTTGATATAGTTTCAATATTCATGTATCTGTATTAAGAACAAACTACATGTGTACATATTAATGACTTTATCAGTAAAGAACTGTTATGACTAGTACAAAATGTATGCACAAAACCATTATAGATAGGTAACCTGTATAATCATTATGCATGCCATTAATTCACTACGTGTTTCATACATGAATCAAAAGGAATTCTACAATGGCGTGTTTTTTGAAGCTTAGTAAAAAACGATGTGGTCTAATTTCCCACACATTTTTGTGCAGTGCAGACTCAGAGATGTACATAAAAATGTCTGTTATAATTTTCCTCTCACGTAAATCGACATGTATCGTGACCACTGTCTTCGTGTTATGTATAAAAGAAATAATGCATTACAGCTTGAAAAACATGCTTTCGATATATGCACAGAACTAGCTTGTGGATATTTGTAATTTGCCAAAAATAGAAAAAAACAAGCTTCGATTGACATTTTGTAATTGCGAAAGACAATGGTTTCATCTTCAAAAGAGCTCACCCTTTACGCTCGAATCATAAAAGGTTAAGAAAGGTTAAAAGCCAAACAAAATACGAAGTTGAATAGCATTGAGAACCATACTTCCTGATAGTTTTGCCAAATAAGGCTAAGGTAAATCTATTCCTGAGTTGGAAAAGCTGTAGTATTTCCAAACATAAATTATCTTATATGCTTAGTACTAATGTATGAATCTTTATCATGTTTATCATTCCTGAAGGTTAGTCATTTATTAAAGATTTAAAAATAATCATTCCACAATTTAAGGAAAATAGATTGAACTTGCTCACCATATAGAGATTTAAACAAAAACATTATGTTGCATTCAATTTTTAAATTTCAGGCTGATTTTCATAGGAATGGTACAATTATTATAACATTGTAGTTTCGATTCCGTTCATTTGGTGAATTGGGTTTACATTCGATAAAAACTATATTCTCAACATTTATAAAGTAATATTCTCTAATTTTTTACCAGATCCCGGTTGCTGAAGTTGCTTTGGTGTTTTTTTGTTCTCTTTTAGGCTAGGTTCACACAGCCGATCAGATCAATTTGATGATCCATTTTGTCCAAATTTCCACTACCAAACATAACCAAATAGTTGATCGGGCCTGTTCACGACTCCAACCCGCTCACTAATTGAATTCATATTTGATAATTCCGACCAATTCACGATCTTTACACGATCTTTACTCGACTAGCTAGACCAAACCGACTTTACTCGATCTCAGCCTGACCAGATCGACCTCATCGTATAGAGTTCTTATGAATAGTCGGGCATTTGTAAGGTTTGTACAATTTCAGTATTAAAACCTCTGAATTTTTTACATGACCCACTGCAGCGGAGGGGCATTAAGTAATACCCTTATCGGAGGGGCATTACGTAATACCCTTATCAATTCCAAAGGACGCCTACGTACATCCAAACAACTAGTTTACGTTCTCTAATTTTATTTCACCTCATCCATGAAACGTATACACAATGCTATTACCATAAAACTCAAATCAAGTGCGAAATTGGGTGGCGTCACTTTTAACGTTCTCGGGTAATGACTCTTTATAACGTTATATGCAAGCTGGAGCATTATCTGTGTCCATGGTATATGTTTCCCATGGACATCTTCTCCGTTTATTTGGTTATATTCAGTAGTTCACGAAATGTTTGAGTACATTTAAAATATCTACATGGAAATAATGCAGTTGGATAATTTGGCAAGGTGGTTAAAAGTACGAGGGACAGGTTAATAGCTGTGACGGCGCTTAAATAGGCCGAAGATGACAAACAACAATGGGTAATATCAAAATGTGCCGAGAAATCTAGGTAATGCAGTGGCTGACACGGCGACCACTGTGAGGGTAGTATAAATTAAAATCACAAAAATACTGAACTCCGAGCAAAATTCAAAATCAAAAGTATGAGAGACTTGCAGGAGCTCAACAAAGAGGACCTCAATGGTTATAAAATCTTTCTAAAAGTGAATTAGGACGCTGATTTGTGATAGGAATTTTACTGCTCTTTTCTTGAAAATTACACCACAAATTAAGCCTACTGTTTGTGTAATATCTGTGCATATGTATCTCATCAGTTTTTTCCATGGATCTGATATTCAGTAGTTGAATTTTCAAAGATATTTCTTTTTTTAACTCATCGCAACAAACTGCTTGTGTTTTGCCAAAAGATATTGTAAAAAGGTGGTAAAGATGTCAAATATTTTCCGAAAAATTGGCCAAAAATAAAATTGCAATCCCCTGTAGTGATACCTTGTCTGAAATTGTTTACATATATCTATCACGAATTCAAATGAAAATAATTTGTCTTTTGTCTTATTTTTGTGTAAAATTGCGTCTAAAGACGTATGAAAAAAGTGTTTGTAAACAGTCGACCGCACGATGACATAAATATGTGTTAACTTCTTTGTCATTTGTTGTCCTATCTTTGGAAAGTTGTCTCATTGTCAATTATACCACATCTTTTTATTCTTATACTACAGAAAATTCTGGACACATGGGAATTTCGGACAGTCAAACGGAAAATTGCCCCTAAAACAAGGAAAATATGATATTGATGTTCTCATAAACTAACTTTAAAGGCTAAATTAGTTATTAGTCTAATATGAATTGCAATACACAATTAATTTCCTATTTAAAAAAATCCTCTGGGTCTTAAATGCAGGATCTACTTCTCTTCCAGAACACGTGAGATCATCCAATGTTTTGTTTAATTTCTTGCTGCTAAGATTTTAGTTTTTTATGTTGTGTTATGTGGACTGCTGTTTGTTTTCTCGTCGGCTTTCTTTTTTTCTCTATGGTTGTGTCGGTTTGTTTTCTGTCTTTTGAATTAAATTTGGATTTTTGGTATCTTTTGTCTCTCTTTAAAAATTTAACACCTCCTTGCAAAGGTACAGACGCGTACTGTACATGCCGAAATTTAAATACAGTTGAAAAAAAAATGGTGACAATATGTTTTTGCGGAAGCAAAGGTACAAGAGTTAATCATATCTGAATAGATATTTATAGAACTGTGTTGCAGTCATGTTTAATCGTGTATGGCCGAGTGGAAATCGAAGAGTAGTCAAATGTGGTCTCATAGAAATCGGGTATTGGTCGAGTTGGTCTTGAGTGTAAACAATATAAAAGTCGCAGTGGTCATGAAGCGATCGGGCATTGGTTGAGTTAATCTTGACCATACTAGTACATCAAACAGGTTGTTGGTGATCGGGAAATGGTCGAGTATAAGTCGAGCACAGATCGAGATGATCGAGTACTGATCTGTTAACTATTTGTATTCCGACCAAACTCGTTCTCTACACGATCCTTTCGACCACTACTCTACGAATTCTCGATCTCTTCTCGTGTGACTGGCTTCTCAATCCTTGCTCAAATGTTTTTGACATGTCACAAACTCTTAGGTAAAAGTCAGATTGATGACGATCAATGTCGACCTCCCCGAATATTCTTGTCGATTGAGTCAGAATAGTCTCCCGATCGCTTTATCTGTCTTGATCGAGATTGATCGGGTTCGTTTAATCGGCAGTGTGAACTTAGATTTAGAATGTTGCTATTATTACAATTTTATCTCTTGTATGCTCTGATGTAAATGTATTTTATGACTATAAAATTCAAGCTTATACTTTATTTTGTTTTATATTACTCACATGCTGTATGAATCAATTGGAAAGTCGGATGGAATACTTGTCAGTCCCCTAGAGAAGCAGTCCACATATAAGTTATTCAAATAACAAGTTTCATTTCTACACGTACAAGTTTCTGGACACGATAAAACCACATTTAATTGAATCATCGTAACTGTATAATAGAAGACAGTCCTCATAAATTGTAACCTGAAGCATATAAAATAAATAATTTCTTCACTCATCTAAAAACTATTTCGTGTGTATTAATTTCTTTTCAATAAACCATGTGAACATATAAAAAGCACTAAAAAATCAATATAATGAAGAAGCAGATCAGAATTCTTACCATGCCGTGTTCGCCATTACGGATTTCTTTTAAATCTTTTAGCTTATGCAACCATTGATCTCATTTTAACGTTTGAAATAGAATTTTCATTTGACTGGCATTATATACATGTGTTTACATGAAAAGTAGTATACTGTATTATAAATGGTATTAGATGTACATTAGAGTGGATATTATATAAAGATTTACACATACAGTGTCAAATACCTTAATTGATCATAAGATTTACAATGAAAACAATATTGTTTACGCGGCAATTTACAACTTTACAACACCATAATTATTCATTATATAGAATAATTATCGGAAATCTATATTATACACGAAAATAATTAGAAGAATAATGTTTTTTATAAGTTTTTATTCCATAGTCTTGTTATAATGTGTTCTGATTTCAACCGTACTTTTAAAAAATATAAGCACGGATATACAAGCAAAGAAGTTCGTTTCATGCCTAATGATTTATGACTGATTTTAAACATTGTCACTGAAAATGTTCATAGAAACTACATGCATTTATATGTGTATTTCTTTTTATTTTTTAACGGTGATTATTTGTATTGTCGTCCACTTGTGATTGTCAGTAAAACGTTGAAAGACAAATAAAAAGAAATAATAGACTAACAAGAACAGAACATGATATTACTTCAAATTACTCAGAAAAATCCAACACATAATGCACATTGAAAAACGAAGAACAGGTATCAACTATTGAATTAACTTTGTTGATTATTTTATGTATCTAATCATGTACGTTGAAGCTGTATTCTGAAATAGGAAAGTATCATGAAATTAGTTCTCAAAATGTATGTGTTTTTAGTAAACGAAATGCTTATCAACTTCTTATAACTAATAAAGTAATTAATCAAGGAATTCGTCATTGAACTAGGTAAAATGTATAACAAGGAAGAATCAGTTGTGAATTTATCTTTAAACAACAAATATGTATGAAAAATCATTACACATGTAACAATGTAGATAAAGATCATGTAGTTTGAAAATAAAACAATTCATATCAACAGAAAAACTGAACTTTGTAAATGTTAAAATATTATTTTAAATGTTTGTGTCATACCAAATTTAAGACTGCCAACAGGTTTGAACGAAAATGAAAATGATATGTAAAGAAAAATATAAAAAAAATCATAACGTAAGTTGCATTGTACGTATAAAAAGATAATTCATATTACAATTATATTAGAGTATTTTATTCATTGTAAAGCTGAAAAAATAAAATGACATTTAATCTAAAACTATGGCATATGAAGCACATCTTGTTAAATTTTCAAACCTACAATAGCATATCAATGCAACATCTATTGCAGCAAATAAAGCGTACAGTACATATAATATAACAGTAAAACTACATTGCTGGTTTTGACTATGAATAAGCTGATACACATTAGCAAATACATGCATCATGCCAGTACATGTTAATATATAAGTTGGAAGGTACCATAGTTATGAGTTAAAATTTGATATAAATATATATTGTAAAAAGGAACGTTTTGCTGAATATTGAGTTATTTGATTTTAGCTTTGATCAACAGATTTTGTTAATATTAAGATGGTTGCTATTCTTAATAAACAGATATATATCTATAGAAAATAAAAATAAAAATGACTATGTCCATGTTATAGTAGATTGTCTTAACGAAGATTAATAATTAAATAAGTTTTGTCATATGTTATGTAAAACTATTTTTCAAACAACAGATTTCAACTTAATCAACAAACTACCTTACCAGTGCACTCACTGTCGTGTAAATTCAGACATATCGACGCGCCTGTATCGTTATAATAACACATGCTTTGCGAGCATACCTGCGTATGACATGGACTTCCTACAAAGTAATAAAAAACATGTTTTGGGAAATATTTGCATTATACATTAATAAAATAGTTTACTAACATTTATTCGGTGATCTATAAAACACAATATGAAAAAGTGTTTCTGTTTTATATCGTGCAAGAATTTTTTAAAGAGATAAAAAAAAAAAAAAAAAAAAAGACTATTCTAGTAAATGATAATTAGCTAATGGTTGCATTGGCAATCACACAACATTTACATATTTTTAGATAATCGGTTACTAGAAAAGCCTAAAATATATGAACACAAATCATATAAGCAGTTATAATGTTCATGCGTCCAAAGCGCCTTTCCTTTATCAACAACAATCTAAACCGAATATGCGAGATCCAATGTTGTATAGCATTCGAAAAATTAAAGAGCTGTAGAAGCAAATAGGACATTGCAAAATCGAAATCCACCTGCAGTCCACTCACCCTATATGACATGCACTATTATTATCGTTTACATATAGAAGATGACGATCAGTGTATCTAAATTGCTAATAATAAATGATCTCTGATTATGATAAATAATAGCTGCTGATCATAAATACTCTTTGTTAAATGACCAATGATAGGTGCCATTACTGGTAGTTACAATTGCGTCTTCCGTAACCGCTTGTCGAACAATGAAAGGTTTTTGTATCAATAAATAACATAATTAACTTTGGCAATTTGCACAAAAATAGCATACATCTTACCGTTTTATACTTACTTTCGCAGAATTGCCCCGTCCAATTACCATAACATTGACACGTCGCAGTTTGATAACCGTCAATTTCACAAAGACCATTAAGTCCACACGGATTATTATGACATGGATGTACTAAAACAGTATTTGAAAGAAGATCAATTCTATATTGTATACTGTACTTTTTCTGATAAAATTTATTTAGATACAATCATATTAGATTACTGCAGCATACATTGTAGCAAATCCGTGTTTTAGCCTTTAATTGCAGAATACAAGACAAGTACCAGAATGACATAACACTAGGCGTTCTTAAGTAATTAAAATATCGTAAGAATCTAAACAAAACATTTGAATATTAAAGTTATTGTATCAAAGTGTCATGTAGGATAGAATATTTCTGAAACGCTAATAATGTTCTGTTGTTCCTGTTTTTTACGCTTATTGTTGTTGTGTGTCCCTCGATTTTAGTTTATGACCCGGATTTGTTTTCTCTCAATCGATAAATGAGTTATGAACAGCAGTATACTACTGTTGTCTTGATTGCCTTGTTTACAATATGAAAATGCTTTTGGTATATGCTGTTTCTGGGCGTGTAAATATAGAAATTGAATGATTATATGTAATATTAAATGTGATTTTTCCATGCAATTAGTTCATCACTATTTAATTGTCTATCTTGTGGTCAATACGATGGTGAGTTTGAATGAATGAACAACTTGAAAGTGGTATGATTAATGTCTTTTTTAAGAGGATAATGTGTTTTCTTTTGTCTCATTTGTTTGTTACCGTCATCATTTATAATAAAGACCGTTTAGATACTTTAGTTTTCAATTTTGTGTGCTACATTATTGTATAAGTTTACCATTGCATTTTGCACCTGTCCAATCACCAGGACAAAGACAAGTAGGGTCACCAAAACTATTCACGAAGCAGGTTCCACCGTTGGTGCAGAAATTGTCGGGACAAACTGTTCCTAAGGCAATATACAGAAAAGATAAATAATTTGTTATTTTGATTTGGACAGTGGTGTCTTTCCAATAAAGTATACGCTGTGCTTTAATTACATAAGTTACGTTTAAAAACGAACTGTGGTGTTTTATGAATGTGAAATGCGAATTTATAATGCTTATTATAAGATTGTAAGTGTGTATTGAAATCACTTTAAATTGAATATTTTTCACCTTCTCATATATTTGGGAATTAATCAGGAGATACAACTGTGGTATAACATCCAGCATTTAATGTCGCTACAGATAATATTCTTTAGATCCAACAACAGTTTTCTCAAAGAACAATTAATCGTTTAAATATATAGTTTACCATTGCATTTGTCGAAAGCGCAGCTAGGCAAACTCGGCAGAAATGCACCATTTCGCTCAAAGCATGTGATAGTTGACTCATGTTTCCCTACTATGTTTAACCAATTCCAGAACGGAATTATGCTGCAATCACAGTATAGGTTCAGAGCGCTGTAAAATGCATAAAGTCTACAGTTAACAATAAATCGATTTAAAACACTAGTACTCGACCGATAATATGGGGACGAAGTCCCTTTTACAGTAGAAAATTCAATAAAAAAAAATTAAAAAAAATCGGGAAAATTTCCTGAATTTTTCATTCTACTAATGAACTCAAAATCGTTCAATTTTTTTTTGTCGCGTTTTTGAATTTCCGGATCGGCGCAGAAATCTACTACCGTTTCCGGTCTTGTTTACATGAGACTTTGGATAAAATGTATATTTATCAGTCTAAGAAAGGAACTAATACTAATTCATTTTAAAAGAAATGTTTGTTATTAAAAAAACGTTACCTGATGACAGCGTTTCTTTGTTTACATTGAATATGACGTCATAACTTAAATAACGTCATAACTAAAATCCCTACCAACAGAATCAAAATCGGAAACGTTACGGTATTTCCGTTTCTCTTTTTAACATTGTTGATTTTAAAAAAAATCATAGACTTTGTCCCCATTCACAGGTAATTCCTGCCTCATATTATCACAGTACAACTACATTTACTTAACACTACATAAAGCAAATACTGCGTGTGTAATGCCAACTGAAGGGTTTAGATTCAAACAATTTTTGAAGATCTAAATACGGTTTTGACGAAGATTTTCCAAATTATATCTTAAACTACAGGCTCGATAAACACCAGATTTATAAAAAAAAATGTCTTATTCTTTTTTAAAAGAATTATCTACATGTATAGCAAATATTATAATCTTAGTCTCTCTTGGTATAGTCTTTTATTTGTTAATTAATTTAATGTATCTTTCATCTCAAAACTTACAGCACTCTTAAAAATGGCATGTTTTGAAACACTCCATCTTCTATGTAGGTGACATTATTTTTATCCAACCATCTAAATTATATAAAAAAATATTCGGGAATCATCATGATAAATACAAATAAATGTTCAGTGTTTTCTCAAATGTGTTAAATCTCTTTCTCTTCAAAATCATGTTTTTTCAACACTGAGTAAAATACAAAAATAAATTGCGTTTATAAAATTTTATTTATATGGAATAACAAACATACCATTAATCATCTATAAAAACTTTTTGTTATCGTAGATATCTTTTATAAGTGTTTACCAATTATTGAATGAACATTCACTTTATTTTTTTTATATTCTTTTTTTTTTTTGTGTTTTATCCAGCATGACAACATGCCTTAATTATCATTCATTTCACTAACATACAAATGTGGTCTCGCAAGATTGTGTACTAGGTATACAAAATATTGCTCTTTATTAATCATTTCAGTAACGTTAGGTTGACAGAAAATGATATTAATTAATGTTGAAAATATATGGTAATGCATAACTAAGATGTCTTACATTTCGCTCAAATATGATACGCCGTTGAAATAATCCTGCTTCACATCACTGATACTATTGTTTGTTAGTTTTCTAAAAGAAAATAAATAACTTTATGCTGTTACAACAGAATACAAGTCAGATACGAGTATTTAAGAATCCCTATAATTTAAAACTCTGAACGATCCTAAAAACCATCGATACACAACCGAAAGAAAATCATAAAGATCACATACTATTAGGCTCTTATTGATCCGTTAACAAGTCGTGAACTAATCGTAAACTACTCTTTAACTAATCGTAAGATTATCGTAAAAAAAAATGTTAAAAAAAATAAGAGTCATTTACAGATGAATGCAAACAGTGTACGGGTAATTACGTATTATCTCTAGCGCGTAACGAGAGAATACATGATATGACTTATGATTTAGATCAACTATTTCAAAATACGTTTGTTTTGTTATACAATCAACCACTTTTAAATCATAAATCATCTCATTTATTCTCTCATTAGATTGTAATTATTACTAGTTTGGTCTTATGAATGTTGGTTCTCAGAAATGGAATAAGAACTCGAAATTTTAGTAATATACTTGTATTCTTTAATGGTGATTAATGATTTTGAAATTTCCGTTCTGAACCTTAAGCATATGGATTTCAAACACTTCATATTTGGCAGCGCAATCTGTAGTGTTTAGTAACAATGTCCCTGTTCGTTTTCGTTCTTGGTTTTTATTATTTTTCTTTTATTTATATTGAAAGAGAGGGACGAAAGATACCAGAGGGACAGTCAAACTCATCAATCGAAAATAAACTGACAGCGCCAGTTAAAAAAGAGAAGGACAAACAGATAAACAATAGTACACATGACACAACATAGAAAAATAAAGAATAAACAACACGAATCCACCATAAAATAGGGATGATATCAGGTGCTCCGGAAGGCTAGGCAGATCCTGTTCCACATGTGGCAAAACAGGAAATGTGGTCAAACAAACGATGAGATATTTCTAATTTTACCTAGATCTTTATACATATACCAACTTACAAAATTCCTAAATTAGTCAAATTGGTAAAAGAACTCGGTTGTATTTCTGCTATTCTATTGCTTCCCAAATCCCTGTAAATCATAAAGAAAACTTTATATTATATTGATAACATATGGCAAAATCCTAGTTTCGGCATTCATATGATTTGCTGCACTTCACTTTTATCTATTTGATTTTATTACTCCTCTTAATTGTAGACTAAAAAATATATTGAATAAGATTTGCGAATAGTCAGGTGCATTCCCGTTTGTATTCTACTAGTATAATTAATGTGACTATGACAACTTTGTTCTACGGAAATTAACAAATATGTGTTATTTAATGGACAAATGTCTATAATTTTAATGTTTACGAAACATACGGTAATGGAAAGGATTAAATCGTCATGTTTTTAAAATAAATTGCCCCAAAACTTAAGAAAAGCAGGTAAAATATAAGTTATCTAACATCATTGTTGAACTTGCAATGCGTTTTCCTATTACAGGCAAATCAAGAACAATATCTTTGTGTACCTTTACTTTTCATTCGGGGTTGGTTGTTTGTAAATCTTATAGGCGGACAATGTGTTTAATCAAATTGTACATGTTGATACGGCAGACATTCTAATAAGAAAAGTACCATAGTTTTGCCATATAATAAGTATCCATCCCTACATTAAGAGAACACAATTTAAGAAGTGTTCTGAAATAAAAGTCATCAAACAAAGTAGAATTCACAAAAAAAGGTCAATTGCATGTCGAATATACCATTATTATTATATGTTATTCAGGTCTCAGACAGGGTATATACCGTGACATTCCCGGCTTAGAGTTTATATCCCCTGAGACCTGAATTACACATATATTACGGATTACCCCTGACTTAATGTTATTTTCCAGTGCAGGTATTTGTTCACAACACATATTGAAAAACCCAACCTGATATGTTCGGCATACGTGAAGGATTTTCTAATTTGCTGTGAACAGAATTTTATCGTGTATGTAATAATTTATAATAACACTTTTAACATTAAATTTAAGTATTAAAAGTGTAAATTGCGTGATTTTGTATCAAAAATGTATTATTGACTGAAGCACGTCATTATTTTCCCTCTGTGAGCCTCTGACAGTCTGATAGCTTTTGACTACGTCACATAGTAACCGGTGTTATGATGACGTTTTTGAGGTTCCAATTGGGGATAAAAACGTCGTATATACCCCGGCAGTTTCCTGAATATATACTGACATTTTTGTGTTGTTATCCAATCACAAACCTCGACACATTTGTAATCCGTAATATATATATATATATATAACGTATTAGTGTATATCATACGTCCGATGTACCAATTCATAATAAATTGTTACACCTTCTATAACGATACGACTGTTTTAGTCGTATCTTTCTATGGAATCGGTGTCATTAACCCTTTAGACAGTACGAATGTGTTTAGAACATTACATCATTGATATGCTATTCTTTCTCTTGTTAAACTGTTAATGAAATGTTAAAAGTTAGTACTAACAGGCCTAGATCGATATAGCATTATTCGGGATTTTGTTAATATATGAATTCATAAGCTCTTCAACTATGTCTTCAGTATTTCTTGTTTAGCTGTTTTAACGATTTATTATTCAATCTTCAATGATTGCACACACAATTATGAAATGGATAAATGTATATTAACAATTTTACAATGAACAATGAGCAAAAAAAAAATTTGGCAATAGACTTATTATAATGCTACCTTAACATGCTTAATGTTAAAATAAAAAAGTAGATGTGGTGTTATTGCCAATTAGACAACTCTCAACAAGAGACTAAATGACATAGAAATTAACAACTATAGGTCACCGTACGGATTTAATAATGAGCAAATTCGAACCATATACATGTAGTAAGCTAGACAAGGCACCGAAATTGCAAATGTAAAACAATTCAAACGAGAAAACAAACGGCCTTATGTCTGTACAAAAAATTAGCGTAAAACAAATGTGTAACACATCAACAAACGACAACCACTGCATTACAGGCGCTAATTAACTTGGGACAATTAATTATATACAGAATGTGGTGGAGTTTAACATGTTAGCGGGATCCAAACCCCCCCCCCCCCCACCCAACCTGGGACAGTGGTTTAACATTACAACATAAGATGGAACTATACAAATCAGTCAAAAAAGGCTTAACTCCTTATAGAGATATAAATAAAAATACAAATGACCAAAACACAGAGTGCACGTGGCCGAGTACTTGTATATCCAAACAACAAACACTAAGTGCAGAACTGGGAGTACTCGCATTTACTGACATCTAGTTTTCTAAATCGATTTACGAAAAATGTAAATATCATGATCTTACTGTCGCCTTTAATTACGTTCATATTTACCTTTGGTGTTGTTCAAATATGCATTTGAGTACAATATAGCTGAATGATATTGAATTTAACAGTTGATTCAAAATATTAATTCCAGAAAACTAAGTTCGATCATATCAAGTCGTTTTAATTTGTGCCCTTTGATACATTATTTGTTATTAAAATGAGAGACTCACATGGCTATTGAAAAAACAATAGACAAACAAAAGTATACAAAACAAAACATAGAAGACGAGAGACCAGACCACACGTCTCCAACCCAAAACGGAGGTTATTTCAGGTGCCTCGAGAGGGTAAGCAGATCCTGCTCCACATGTGTAATCCGTGTTGCTGTTGATATTGTTACAACCTAGTAAGGTATTCTTCGGTTTAAAAGAGGGACGAAAGATACCAGAGGGACAGTCAAACTCATCAATCGTAAAAAAAACTAACAACGCCATGGCTAAAAATGAAAAGGACAAACAGACAAACAATAGAACACATGATACATCATAGAAAACTAAAGAATAAACAACACGAACCCGGCACACCAAAAACCAGGGGTTATCTCAGGTGCTCCGGAAGGGTAAGCAGATCCTGCTCCATATGTGACACCCGTCGTGTTGTTTATGAGATAACAAATCCGGTAAATAATCTAATTCGGTAGGTCACATTCATGAAAGGGAAGGGGATTGTAGTTATGACGTAAGGAACATGTCCGATATCATTTGGGAAATTCCATAACGGTCAACCAACTCGTGATGGCGTCCGTAAAATTTACGAAGAGATGATTTCAACTTTACCATTTTGAACTCTTGATTTAATAGCTTCCTTGTGAGCAACAACCTTCTTTCAAGAACATCATGATAGGCAATGCAATCACGGGAATATCGTATCCATTGGGAGATATATACACCGTATGCAGGTGCTGCCTGAATGTTGCTACTTAGAAATGGAAAGTTCACAATTGGAAAGCTGAAATCATCTCTTTTGTCGTAAAGTTTTGTTTTCAATCGACCCTCATTGTCGTTTTAACTGATTCTTAAATTAAAAAAAATCTCAGTTATTGATTTTTTGCAAGTTTTACGTGGTATCTGAACATACATTAACAAAACATTTTAACAATGTTTACAACATAAGAAGGAGCAATATAGTATGACAATTGAATACATATCGAAAGCTTCTAAATATTTCGGTTTATTAGCGTTTCTGGTAATTAATAATAAAAAAAAAATTATCGAACGCACCCTATTTATATAACATGTAATACGTGGTGCATAAAAAATGGAAAAAAGTATAGGAAAAGAATATAAGTCGTCTATAGCTAATATGACATAGTAACTATGACTGTTAGTTTACTCACGTACAATATGTCAAGCCTTGGTAAATAGGAAAATGTAGTATTGTCAATCACTGATATATCATTATGTTGCAAGTACCTACATATATAACATCACCAATCAGTGTACGAATTCAAAATAACAATTCGTTAAAGTTTGATTAGAACTTGGTAAAATATTATTGTTATAACTGTATCAGTAAAAAAAAAAGAACAGTAACATTGTTGTAACGGATACGTGTGCAAAAAAAATAATCAAAAGATATAGATAGTTACATAACAATTATTGAACATACTTACAAAAAATTTGGAGAATAAACAAAATAAGATTTCAACTCGTTTAAATAGAACAATAGCATGCAGCACATGAGTCAGGAATACCGATCTGTATACCAGACAACATATTTAAACCATCTCCTACACAAATAACAAATGACTACTTATGTCAGGTACCACCGTGGTTAGTCACGATATGTAAGAAATCGACTACAGAAGATGAGAAATGTTTTTTAGCATAATCAAACAATGATCGCTACTGAAAGTTCCTTTTAGCAATGACACCATTAAAACTCTTGAAAATGGTCCGACTTAAATACTGGTATTTTATGGTTACTGTATGTGTTGTTGATGTATTTCGTCTCTAATTTTATAGACTTTATGTGACGTTTCACTCTTCAATTATTTGTGTTGAATATAAAGTATGTGAACAACGACTCGGTATTAAATTTATTCCGTCATAGAAAAGTGAACACTTAAAGGTTTCTAAAATATATATTTCGATATAATTGCTTCTTCTGCAATTTTAATAAGTGAATATAATAATGTGAAAAACGCATACACTGGATAAAAAAAACTAATCATAAATACCAGGACTAAATTTTGTATATACGCCAGACGCGCGTTTCGTCTACAAAAGACTCATCAGTGACGCTCGAATTCAAAAAAGTTAAAAAGGCCAAATAAAGTACGAAGTTGAAGAGCATTGAAGAGATAACACAATATATTTATTATCAATAGACAAGTTTGCATTGATAATACAAATATTGTTTTCTATTTGTTTTAACAATGTTCAACACGTTATTATTTTAAACACATTTGTAAAATTAATAGTCTGGTCATTTGTCTCATACGTCCACTTATAATGTATATATATATGAATACTTAAGATTACACAAGTATTAAATCTGTGCACAATATGTCAATATTTTCTTTGCATACTTACAAAAAGCTTATAAACATTATTTAGGTTGATATTGTTAGTCAGTGTTACGTTAACCCAGCATATCTTTTGATAAATATTTTATTATCTTTTGATAACTTGTCAAATACTTGATAGCTTAAACCTCGGTCACACCTTACCGGATAGCACGAATGGACGCCTAACGGATGAAAATAAAAGTTGTCCATTGACAAAATTGTTATCCGTTGGGAGTCCGTTGATGTACTGACCGAATAAAACGGACGTGTAACGGATGTATAACGGATACACACCGGATATGCAACGTACGAGAAACGGACATGTACCGGACAAAACGGATGTCGAACGTACATCTAACGGACGAGTACCGCATCAAACGGACACCTAACGGAAGCGTACCGAATAAAACGGATGAACAAGATATACGGAAAAATCAAAGGCGACAATAATAATACATGTAAATCGCAAATATATCCAAAATGTTTCTGTGTAACTGGTTTTGGTTTATTCTTCAAAATTCCGCCAAAGGGCAGTGTCTGGCTTGAATAAGAACTGCTTAATTGTGAAGACGTGCCTATACTCTAAGATAGATTATGAATAATAAGAATTCATGAACCTTAAGAAATCTGACATACCAATAATTGGCATTTCTGACGCGAAATTTTCAATTGGAATTTATCCGTTTCAGATCCGTTCATCATCCGTTTTATCCGTTATACGTCCGGTAGAGGTCCGTTTCTCATCCGTTCAACATCCGTTTTATCCGTAAAACGTCCGGTAGAAGTCCGTTGGTGAATTTATCTTCCAGACCTCCAACGGATGAATAACGGACACGTAACGGATACAAAACGGAAACGAAACGGACGAGTACCGTACAAAAAGGACGCCTAACGGACGTTCAACTGACATGTTATCCGTTGGACGTCCGTTCAAAGTTTTAAACATGCTCAAAATTTTCCACCGGACAGAACGGACACCGATGGATAAAACGTACACCTAACGGACATGCAACGGATATGGACGGACGTCTAACGGATAAAAACGGACGTCTAACGGACATGAACGGATTGAAAAAAAGATATCCGTTAGGCGTCCGTTCGAGCTATCCGGTAAGGTGTGACCGAGGCTTAACATATAATACAATTTTTGTAAGTGTTCTATAGCTCCGTCTTCAATCTTGTTCAATCTATTGTGTTGCAAGTTTCTAAGATTGATAGAAATATAAAAATTGGTAAACCGATACATATGTAGTGTTTTATTATCTTGCACAGAGGATATAATATAAAGATATAAAAAATGGAGAAAAGTATAGCAAAAGAATATAAGTCGTCTATAGCTAATATGACATAGTAACTATGACTGTTAGTTTACTCACGTACAATATGTCAAGCCTTGGTAAATAGGAAAATGTAGTATTGTCAATCACTGATATATCATTATGTTGCAAGTACCTACATATATAATATCATCAATCAGTGTATGAATTCATAATAACAATTCATTAAAGTTTGATTAGAACTTGGTAAAACATTATTGTTATAACTGTATAAAAAAAACAGTTACATTGTAGTAACGTATACGTGTGCAAAAAAATAATCAAAAGATATAGATAGTTACATATCAATTATTGAACATAATTACAAAAATTTTGGAGTGTAAACAAAATAAGAATTCAACTCGTTTAAATAGAACAATAGCATGCAGCACATGAGTCAGGAATACCGATATGTATACCAGACAACATATTTAAACCATCTCCTACACAAATAATAAATGACTACTTATGTCAGGTACCACCGTGGTTAGTCACGATATGTAAGAAATCGACTACAGAAGATGAGAAATGTTTTTTAGCATAATCAAACAATGATCGCTACTGAAAGTTCCTTTTAGCAATGATACCATTAAAACTCTTGAAATGGTCCGATTCAATACTGGTATTTCATGGTTACTGAATGTGTTGTTGATGTATTTCGTCTCTGATTTTAAAGACTTCGTGTGACGTTTTACTCTTCAATTATTTGTGTTGAATATAAAGTATGTGAACAACGACTCGGTATCAAATTTATTCCGTCATTGAAAAATGAACACTTAAAGGTTTCTAAAATATATATTTCGATATAATTGCTTCTTCTGCAATTTTAATTAGTGAATATAATAATGTGAAAAACGCATACACTGGATAAAAAAAACTCATCATAAATACCAGGACTAAATTTTGTATATACGCCAGACGCGCGTTTCGTCTACAAAAGACTCATCAGTGACGCTCGAATTCAAAAAAGTTAAAAAGGCCAAATAAAGTACGAAGTTGAAGAGCATTGAAGAGATAACACAATATATTTATTATCGATAGACAAGTTTGCATTGATAATACAAATATTGTTTTCTATTTGTTTTAACAATGTTCAACACGTTATTATTTTAAACACATTTGTAAAATTAATAGTCTGGTCATTTGTCTCATGCGTCCACTTATAATATATATATATATGAATATTTAAGATAACACAAGTATTAAATCGGTGCATATAAACGTCAATATTTTCTTTGCATACTTACAAAAAGCTTATAAACATTATTTAGGCTGACATTGTTAGTCAGTGTTACGTTAACCCAGCATATCTTTTGATAAATGTTTTATTATCTTTTGATTACTTGTCAAATACTTGATATCTTACATATAATACAAGTTTTGTAAGTCTTCTATAGCTCCGTCTTCAATTTTGTTCAATCTATTGTGTTGCAAGTTTCTAAGATTGATAGAAATATAAAAATTGGTAAACCGATACATATGAAGTGTTTTATTATCTTGCACAGAGGATATAATATAAAGATAGGGAAAATATATAAAAAAGTATTGATTTTTCGTGTTTAAAATTTTTAACTTTTAAATACCTTTATATGTGGGAGATATAATTCGATGCAATATTTTACGTTTGATATTCATCAATTGGTGTTGAATTTCTTTCTTTTTTATTCTTTCTTTATTTGGATTTTCCAATTTAATGATTCCAGTGTCTTAGTAAGACACTTTGAGACAAACATGCGTTTGGTATACTAGGATCACTTGCCTTTATGTGATTATAGCTTTAAGTTGTCTAGGTAATTCCATGAATTTATAACAAATACTTGTCCAATTCATTAAATAATTGTTAGTTGATATAAAGACATAAAATATTGTTATCATTGCAACATCAAATGATCGTTACTTTGTGATGACAGAATCTTTTTGTAATGTGTATTTAAATGATCATGTATAATGTTTATAAGCTCAATACATACATAGTGCTAAGATATCCAAATCCAACAAATGTTCCTGTGGTTAATGTCCTGATGATGTTATATCCAAGATTTCTGAAAAGAAAACAAGGTCATTAAAGCATAAATACATATATTCGCTTATGTAAGCTCATCTAGAATTCAACAAGGGTAAAGCTAATCATATTTAATACATGTATTGTTTTCTTTCTTCTTGTACACGTTCCTGATCTCATATATACGTAAACGTACACTTATATCAAAATGTCCTAAAGTGATTTGACCATTTTGGTTTTTCCTATTCAACCAAAGGGTCCGTATGCCTTTTTAATTTTTGAAAAAAAAACAAAGTACTCAGTGTTTGTCTTGGTATAAACATTATCCATAAACAAAAATGTAATATAATTTCCTATTTTATTAGTAGTCATTTATAAAAAAAAACAACAATTTAATGTAGCTTTTTATGTCTTAGAGGTTACAGTATGAACATAATACTAAATGTCAGAACACAAGTTAAAGCAGTTTAGATATATTTAAAATCGTATAGCCATTGCATTGTATTTTGCTAGCAATACAAATAGATATTTACTATTCACACATTCAAAAGATAAAAAATGTTTAGCCATATCATTTATCATTTTGATGATTTATGTTGTCAAGATGAATATATTTGACAGTAAGAAGAATTGGTTTGATTGACAATAAGAAATCTCTCCTTTAGTGACCAGATGAAATAGAAGTTAACATCTCTGAGTCACGGTATGGCCTTGTACAATGAGCAAAATCTTGACCGCATAGAAAGCCATTTGATGGCTCGAAACGATAATTCAATGGGGAAAACTAATGGATTGATTTATGAGCCAAAGCAATTCACTCAAATACAATATAATATACAGTAACAACGACAACTACTTCTGATTCAGTGATTGGGTTAATATTTCCCGTAGAACTAGAAATTTAAGAAACAGCATGTAAGTAACAAATTATAGTATTCTCTATTTATCTTTATGAATGTAACTTTTATTTTTTAGTCTGTTTTGAAACAACGTAAAATTCGGCACAACTTTTTTGAAAAGTACTAATTTCAGACGGGAAATCATTGGACTTATGCCAACTGATATCCATTTAATATGGATCTGTACCTATACATCCCCCCTTGTGTTATTGTGCTATGGTAAATGTTTGTATTCTTGTTTTTCGTGTTTGTTAAATTAATGTGCATCGTGTACAAATGTATCTGCTTTTCTGTGATTCTTTGTTACATATGATGCGGCTCTGTATTCATATATCCCGACACTGTAGTATTGTGCTATGATAAATTGTTTTGTTCTTGTCTGTCATTTCAGCTAATGTGTTTTGTCTGTATGTCTTTTTGTGCTTCTTTCGTACATATTTACTTGCTTTTGAAGTGATTAAGATTATTACACAATGTTGACTGCTGTGCCCCATTTTTTACCATACTTACCCATTATGTCTGGGTTTTTTTTTATGTTCACACATTGTTGTCAATTTAATGGAATTTTATGCGACTGTCATACAGGTGACATGTTTAGCTAGCTATTAAACGAGGTTAAATCCAAAATTTTCTAAATAAAAGAATGTCTGCACCATGTTAGGAATATGACAAGTGCTAGAAATTCGTCAAATGTGTTTGAGCTTTTTTATTTTGCCATATGATTAGGGATTTTCTGTTTTAGATTTTCTTCGGCGTTCAATATTTTTGTGAATTAACTTTCAATTACAGTGTCCTATTTTCGGACAGGCATATATAGAATGTGGCGAGTAGTTAAACACGTTTGCAGGCGGCAGTTGGAATCCTGGGGTACATCCCAACAGGTACTGTTAGAACCTGACTTGTAGAACCCAGACAAGTATACATTTTGAAATAATGAAAAATCCTGCGGTAGATCCCATCTAGAACTTTTCGAACCTGACTTGAAGAACCAAGAGAGGTATACACTTTGCAAAAATGAGAATTTCTGCGGAAGATCCCAACAGGTACAAAAGTGTAGTAACGGAACAACATTAGAACAAACTCATAATTGGTAGGCATACACACATCTGATTATTATACAGTGTTTATCTACATACTCTTAATTTCAATTCCAAGTTAATTACATTATTAAATGAGAAGTAATTAATTTGCATGTACACTAGACAGCAAATAAAAAGCATAATAGACGTAAAGCCAAAAAAATTACAACCAATTGTACTCTCTATGCTTACATTTCATACAAACGAAGCATCCCTGCAAAAGTCGTTACTGAAACTTGACTGATCTCATTATCTTGGAGATATCTACAAATAAAATAAAATTCTTAAGAAACTAAAACAATGTGCTTTGAATCCAAACAAAAGTTACAATATGACATAGAATATTAATTTGGAATTGTGTAAGTAATGGTGTAAACATTTGTATTTTTTAACCATGTCGGTTTTTCCTTAATTATAACTGTATAGAAATAAATAAATCCTGGGCATATAGTTGATTAAAATTACAAATCACCTAAATATAGAAGCTGATTAATTATTATAGCTTGAACATACATATAAACAATTATTGAAACCACGAATGACAAAACAGATCACAATATCTGATACGACTAACAAAAGAAACATACCAAAAAAAGTGTAACATTGAGACTTAAATTCTAGTATCTGAAGAAGATACATAACCCTGATTTACTGATTGTGTTTAAATTATCTGCTTGGTTAAACATGTACTATAACATATTTAAATAATCTTTGTAAAAATGCTTTGCAAGTATAAGACAAAATGTTAAACATCTACCAACTCCTGGGATGATAACCCGACTGACAGATATGAATAATAATCAGATATATGTCTAATTTTTTTTTTCATTTTCGTACTATGCTTACAAATATCTCAACGATGGAAGGTTCTCAAAATAATTACTGTCTATATCAGATATATCGTTTTCAGAGAGGTATCTGGAAAAGAAACGACATCGTCAAAGAGGCAATCTGCTGATACAATCTTTAAGGTGATTATTGCAGAAAGCAAATGCAAATGTAGGTTTGTGAAGAAAACAATTAAAACCCGTACGAGTCATAAAAACAATTTAAAGTTATTGTTTCAACTTGACCCCAAAACCATTTAATACAAGCTTCAATTATCAACCAAAGAAATAATAATAGGTAACGTATGCTCCTTTACATCGTTCCATATTTATTTATTTTTTGGATGAATTATCCACATAAAAGGAGATATTGCTTCGTCTTTCCAGTTTCGAAATTTAAAATACTGTTTTTTTACTTGCAGTAAGATCCTCACGAAACTGGTTTTCTTAATTTTCCAACTGTGAGCCAAAAGTAACATATTGTACAATTTATTCTTATTAAAATTAATATTGTATTACATTTTCGATATCTCCCATCCTATTTCATATATAACTTACAAATATTCCAATTTTACCAAGTCTTTAAATGCTGCTTGTTCAATACGTTTCACTTTGCTTTGATCTAGGTGTCTAGAAAAAGAATCAAAACAGTGATCTTGGTTATTTAAATAAATATGTTTATATCTTTCAATTTTAACTAACTAGCAATTCATAAACTACCCTTAAGTCAATTTTGTGTTTTCGTTTATGAAAATACGAAAAAAAAATATACAGTTTACCTATGCATGCTATAGAGTACTAGCTATCTTATTTGACAAAAATATAATGGTTTACCAGTATCATATTTGATAGTATACTTTTTACTCTAAATATATATAACTCTCTTTGAAATATAGTTTTAAAAGACACGTGTTTCCTTAACGTTATTCGCATGTTATATAAGACTTACGTTTTTTTATTACTGCATTTCATTTTGAAGATATTAAAGTATTCAATTTGTTCGGTCTAGACTTTTTCACCGTTGCCATCCGATATATCGAGAAAAATTATTGTGATTAAATAAATAACGGTGTTTACGTTTTGCAATGAAATCATGATATGATTGGTAAAGAATAGTTAAGAAAATATTGTCCCAGAAATAGATAATCTAAGCACATCTATTTGGAATATTTTGTCCTCGATGCTCTTTCCACTCGATACTTTATACTTGTTTGGCTTTCTTATAATTTTAATCTGAGCGTCATTGATGAGTTTGATGTATACGAAAAGCGCATATAGTGTATTAAAGTATAAGCTTGGTACATTTAATAACTATAGTTCAAAGTGACGCTTTTAACACGGAGAACTTGCACACACCGAAACATCAAGCTATAAATATTAATAGAAAAAGTGTAAGACCATACAAACTGGAAAACAAACGGTTAATCTTTATAAAAAAAAAAAAAAAAAAAAAACAAGACGAGAAACACTTATGAACCCTGTCAAAAGACAACAACCACTGAAATACAGGTTCCTGACTTAGGACAGGTGCAATCAAATGCAGCATGTTTAAACGATTTAACAGGCGTCGACCTTCACTCTAATTAGAATGTTACATCCAAACATGAAAAGACACAATATGACAAATGCCTCAGTGATTTCTCTAGTAAATCATACGTTGTCTAATTGTATCATATTGTGGGAGTAGAATCGAGGCATGGGAAGTAACTTTAACAACAAAGTTGATAGTTATTTGTGTTTTGTATCCCAGCAGTTAAACAGTCATCAGTCATTTATGTAAATAACATTTGGATATAATGTGTTTTTATGTAATAATTATGTTTGTGGGAACTTGACATCATCTCTGTTACCGGAAACGTTTTAAAAACAAATAGGTTCACTAAATTGAAATTGTTTGTCGACATTTTGAACCATTTGTTTACATCCACGTTACAAATAATATCATGAAGTGTCAGATTTACTTCAGATAAAGAAGATGTTAATTATATATGTTGACAATCATGGGTATTTTTTATATATTTTATAAGAACATGTGCAAAAGATTCAATACCATATGCATGCTAATCTATTTGACCGTTATTTAAGGTACCTCCACATTGATCATATTGAATATACTTTGAGCAAACAATTCATCAATGAATTTCAATACGATTTTGGAAAATGAAACCAAGACGTTTATCCTGTCAATGGTGTAGATAGAAAGAAAATTTAACACGAGGAACATCTTAAACATGTTAAAGTTAACAAGACCTTACCCTTAAAATCCAGAGATGTTGCCTACTAAGTAATAGCATAGAATAAACTATTGCAAATAATTCCAATATTGACCAACAGATTTGTGATATGCCATACACAATATAGCTGTTTTCCTCAGGAAATGAATTATGATGTGATAGTTTAATTCTAAACAGTATCTTAGAATTTTGGTATTTACTAAATGCAAAAATTGTCTGATAAAAAAACTGTTTCACCCTTAAACTATGGGATGGGAGCAATAGCATCACCATAAACAAAATACAAAGAATGGTATATGGCCATATAACTTTCACTATATAGTTCAAAATAGGAGGAGTTCAGCTTAAAAAAAGATATTAAAGCTGTTGAAATGAGCGTAACATGCATACTGAATTATTGTTTATATTTTCTTTCCAATTGAGAACCATTTTTGTACAAATAGTTCAATAACAAAACATGTTACCAACGAGCACATTTTCCATTGATATACACTTTTAGAACATATATATATATTGAATGTTTCTATCTATACATACATTTGAAAAAGGTTTCCCAGTCCTACAAATGTTTCACTGGATATTGTACTGATGTTATTACCATTCAGATATCTAGAAAAATAAAAGATATATTTTTTTCCAAATCTAAATGTGACAATCGAGGAATGTGTTTATAACTATAGCTTTAAAACATTTGAAATTTACTGTTGATCATTTTTTTGTTCGTTGATTGAGAATAAAACATTTCATGAATATTCAATTTCGCGGTTTTAAAAAAGTTGCATTTATTCAAGGTCTGTATAAACTATTTAATTCATTAATCATTAAAACGCACGGTTCCAAAGTTGTCTTTTGCAGATAACGCAAACAATAAGACCGATATTGTACGCCATTTTACAATCCCTGATGGCAATTTCTGCCTAAATACAAAACAAAACGATTCGAATACGATTCATTGATAACAAATAATTCATTTTTTATATAAATAAGGCCGTTAGTTCTCTCGTTTGAATTGTTCTACATTGCCATAACGGCGCCTTTTATAGCTGACTATGCGGTATGGGTTTTGCTTATTGTTGAAGGCCGTACGGTGATCTATAGTTGTTAATGTCTGTGTCATTTTTGGTCTCTTGTGGACAGTTGTCTCATTGGCAATCATACCACATCTTCTTTTTTATATAAACTAGCTTTGGTGCTAAAATTATAAGAAATACGGTTACAAAAGTTGGTGTACAATAACATGTAACAAAGACGTTTACTAGCCGCCTCTTATGCATATAGTAAAAAATACCTGGTGAACAATTTTACGAGCTAGCATTGTCAATTGACATAAATTATAATACTTGTGTTTACATTGGTACTTTTCAATGTGAAGGAAATCTTATATACTCCAGTTAGAGTCTTTTTGTTCCTTTCTTTATTGTTTTGTTTATTTAAAAAAAAATCTAACTATCAATAGTATCAAATAAACATGAACACATTACAAGAAAACAAACTACTATTACCTTTGCCAAATTAAAAGGAATAGTACCGTTTAAGAATGTCTAGCTGTGAGTGATAAAGAAAACGAAGGTCACTATAAAAGTTATAATGAAAAAACATATTCATATTTTCCTTAAATATGTTTAACTGGATATCAAAGATTTCTGGTAACTTCAAATATAACCAATAGTGAAAGGTTTTGTAAATATACCTGTCAAAACAGTTTGAATATCAATAATGTGGTCAATTTTATAAATTTCCTGTTTACAAAACTTTGAATTTTTCAAAAAACTAAGGATTTTCTTATCCCAGGCATAGATTACATTAGCCGTAATTGGCACAACATTTCGGAATTTTGGATCCTCAATTCTCTTCAACTCTGTAATTGTTTCGCTTGAAAATATTTTAATATGAGCGTCACTGATGAGTCTTATGTAGACGAAACGCGCGTTTGGCGTACTAAATTATAATCCTGGTACCTTTGATAACTATTTGAGTAAAGTGAATCATTATCGAAAAACAAAAATACTTACAATAATCGAAGTTTAGGTAAGATGACAAATGCCCCTGGCTGAATAACACTGATTTTGCAAAAGTTAATATAACTGAAATAAATGATAATTTCTTTTTTATTGAATTTTATTTTAAAATATGTTTAGCTGCGCGCATATCAATAAACATTGAAATATATTTCAATTACTCGTTGGGTTCATAGTTATTTTACACACTAGATAGTCTTTATACAATTGCTTTTAGACAGACGTAGCAGGTTTAGTTCCTTACAATTAATTTTACTTTAGTTGACTGCGATTTTGACTATAAGGGGTTTTAATGTAGTTTACGCTTCATACATGGTATTGGCAAGTTAAAATAATAATGACAAAACTATGTCGATTAACTTCATTACTTAGATTAGAATTACAGGCTCCTTAGTTAAAACAGGCACATTCATACAGAATGTGGCGGGTTTAAACATGTTAGCTGTTTTCCTACCTCCCCCCCCCCCCCCCCGGCCCTAACATTGGACAGTGGATTAACAGTACAATATAAGAACGAACTACAAAATTCTGTTCAAAAAGGCTTAACTCACTAGATTGATACAAATACAAATACTACAAAGATTGATCGAGTACACAGGAAGAAAAACGGTGATAATTTGATATATTAACTTCCCTTGATGGTAATATCCTTATATGCAATGAAACAGTTTGTGAATTTATTTCTATAGAACTTGACACAATTTAATTTTACTCATGCCAAGTATTTCTTTATTTGAAACAAAAATTATTCTCCACAATGTTTTGTATGGAAAGTGAAAATTTAACAAAGACGAACAAGGGAATATCAAGGTTGGTATTGCACTAACACTACTGTCTGAACTCGAGGTTAGATGATGGCCTAGACTAGCATCGGAAAAGTGCTAAATATAACAGTTCTACCACCTTACATCAAGTTGACTCTGACGGGTTGCTATACATCGTCTGGTTCATATAAATCTGATGACAATTTGTTAAGAAAATTAAGATGATTAATGTATTGAATCATTCCTGTGTCAATGCGCAATCTACAATGGTCTACGTTACCATCGGGATGTTCACCAGAAGTGACAATGACCCAGTACAAAATTAAATAGTACAAAGCAAACAACATGTGTTTGAATTAGTCTCCACAAGTAAATTATAATTTAAATGTAAGGGGAGCGAATCATTTTATATTCTTTACACTCAGAAACTATTAACAGAACAGCAGCATCAGCTAAGTCTAACATTTCCTGCGAAGAAAGAAGAAGTGCGTCCACACGACTCGATAGTATTAAATTTTTCACTTGATTCTTAAAATTGTGTATTTGATTATTATTCATATTGGATTCTTAGAATTGTACATTTGATTATCAGTCATAAACGTTCATTGTAATTGTGCATTTGAGTTTAAGTCATATAGGTTTCTTAAAATTGAGCATTGGAATATTCATCATATTTCTTAAAATTGAACATGTGATTATTAGTCATATTTTTTTTAGAATTGTACATTTGATTATTAGTTATGTTTCGTAGAATGTTACATTTAATTATTAGTCACAGTTACATGACTAACATGTATATATTGATTACTTGACATTGTGGCATTCATTGCAATTTCGTAAACTGCCAGTCAGTTTTTTTTTATTTCGTAAAAGCATTCGTCATCAACATGATCAATTAACATCTACAAAGATTTACTTGTGTGGACAAGTACAAGGCTTCCAAGAACAGCAACTCATCTATTGTTGAACTCGTTTTTGCACGAAAACGAAAGGGTAATGTTATATAAAGCGATCGTTTACCATGAAATGAATTTTGTTGATGTGGTAGACACCTTAATATTCACAGTGTATAGCGACTTCGTTTTTCATTTTACTTGAACTAATATATGTTTACGATATTTAGCTTACATTGTTACAAATTCGATAAGAAACTTAAGCAAACTGTTGTATCTACATACTGTTATATATATATATATATATACAACTCGTCTAAACATCAACCCAACAATGTTAGATCTGTAAATTTGCTTTCGCAAATTTTTGGTTCTTCCCTCGCCGGGATTCGAACCCATGCTACTGTGATATCGTGACACCAAATCGCCTGCACTGCAGCCGTCCCGCTAGACCACACGACCACCTGGGCTCTCAAAAAAAGAGCTTTCGGTGGGCATGTGTTACCTTTCCACGTCAGTTTTAATCTAGCGGCGTACTACAGTACATGATATATAAGGCATGAAGATGTTATTGTTACAGATCAGCTAAATTATCTATAGTAAAGGATCCTACAAATTAATATATATATATATATATATATATACAACTCGTCTAAACATCAACCCAACAATGTTAGATCTGTAAATTTGCTTTCGCATATATATATATATATATATATATATATATATATATATATGAGTCTGAAAGATTGTGTAACAATACCGATAAATAGATGGAAAACAAAACACTAAAAAGTGTTGAATATCATTGCACAAAGATGGAAAAACTGAACAGATGATATAAATTATACAATAATTGCAAATATTTCGGCTCAACAAATGGCCTTCTTCGGTGACAAAAGTTTTAACAATAATGAGATATAATGTATAAGGTGTAAACATAGATCACTAATAATACAGGTAAGTTTTGGTCGATTGATTTTAATCCAAAATCCTGAATATAATAATATTAACACTAGACTGTAAATTTAATTATTTCTTTCTATCGATTCCATCTGGATGGAGGACACCCAGTGTTTTTATCCAAAACCTCTCCCGATTTTCTCTTTGCCTATTTTGCCATGTACAATCCTGTTCGATCACAAGGATCTTCATGTGATCAAAATCTTTCAGGTTGTGATCTGGTAACCTGAAATGTTGGCTGACAGGAATGTACGGTTTTTTTGTAAGGTCACTCCTGTGGCCATTGAGGCGTTTGTATATATATATATACATGCTTGTAATAGTAATAAATTAACTTACATAGTATCCAATACAGAATAATTATTAAATGAACCAGTTTCCACTATCGTAATATCATTGAGTTGTAGATTTCTGGAGAAAGATAGGAAAAATATATTGTTCATGTTTAAAACTTAATCTTATCAAGAACAGTCGACAATAAACATTCCAATCGATTCCCGTCTGTTCCTTTAAACAGTTAGTATGTACTTCGATAAGTAATGTTTAGTACATAAAAAAAGATGTTCCTAGTTCTTTACTTTTTTTTTTATAAAACTATCATTTCGATTTCAGTCTCACTTTTCATAATTATATTATATTAAAGGATACAAAGTACAAACTTTCATGGAATAATGCATGTCTAAGGTCAAACATATTTGTTTTTGAAAGTGGAAAAGAAGATGAAATAGTTCAACTGAAAAAGTGGTCATCAAACCAATGACATATCATTCGGATCTTCTTCTTTACTAATGTACCGTGTTCCGAAATTTGAACGTATTTATTATCTTATGTAGTTTTTGACTTATCTGAGTTTTTAAGTGACGCTCTTAAACCATAATTTCTAAGTTTTATATATGATAATAAAAATTCGGTCAGCATCAAATTAGCGTTCCATAAATAGATTAATCATCCGTTTTATTACAAAATACAAAGGATATGTGTAAACAATAAAACGTTGAGTGCATATTACGCAAATACAATGCATTATGTGATATAGATACAATGGATAAGCGTTGATTCTTGAAAAAGAAACCATGAGCCCGGAGGGCGAATGGTTTGTTTTTCATGAATCATAGCTTATCCATTGTATCTATAACTTAAACTATTGTGTTAATGTCTTTTAAAAATTAACGCCTATTCTTAATTAGAAGGTATTGTAAGTGAGTTTAAATAACCATGTTATCGTGTCAAACAATTCATTACAATAAATTGAATATCACAATTAAATGGTTAAAACAAAAATAAAAATATATTATAACACAACACGTCTGTCCTTAAAGATCTTCATACTATCAGGAATCTGAATATTGTCTGTTCTTTACAAAATAAGATATATTCGAACTTATTTCTATTAAAATTGAAAATGGAAATGGAGGATGTGTCAAAGGGAATACAACCCGACAAAGAACATTCTAATTCTAGGAACATCACGATTTTCTAGCATAGGAATTTACGAATTAACAGTTATAAAATTGTGTAGTAAAACAGATGAAATCATATTATATAAATTTATAAAACAAAAGTGGACAAATCACGAGAATGTAATCAGTTTTGTTTCAAACATGTGGAATAGCCAACCATAATCCAAAAATAAACGACCAAACTCGCTTTTATTACACAAATTATCCACAATAACATACAAAACAAGAACAAAAACTTAAAAAGTAGAGAATAGAGACAACAAAGATAATTCAGGGATTCGAACCTAAAAATACAAGTCCTTACCTTAAACTCATTTATCTTAACCATGAAACCTCGTGGCTACCAATTCATACTATTCGTTTGCCTATTATGTATATATAAAGGTAAAAGCCCTGTGTGTCTGTTGTACCGATGTATTTCATACATTCATTTATATATAAAAAATAGACATTTAAATCGTAACCGATTGTTAGCCCAGAGGTTTCGTCGATATGTTGATGTCAGTAACACGTATCAGAATTCATGGACGGGTTCGAATCCCAGTGAAAGCATATAGAAATCACAAAAATGAAAGGTGAGTTTTTAAAACAATTTCATTAGTGAACAGAAATCAATTCAAACTTAATGAAATTAGGCACACAAAGGAAACAAAAGAATCTGATATGTTGAGCCCATTTCAGCGACAGATTTAGGAAGCGTTGATTCTAGAAAAAGAATCCACGGTAAATGAATAGGCTGACGTCACCACAATGGTTTAAAATAAATGCATCCATTTCTATTATCAACATTTATTAAACAATATGTACTTTAATGGTACAAGCATGCTCATCGATAGGTTCCGAATACCCATAATGTGATGTATATCAATCGGGATTCTGGTTGAACGTATACAAGTTCTCCTCCCATTCTGAATGTGTTTGCAATTTATTCTAGACAATCAAATCGTAACCACACAATTAAGTAACCAATCCATTTTTTTTAAATAATATTCAAGACAGTGTGTATATCGATGAAACATTATAGTGTGATGCGAAACGATAATTTCGGTTAATAAAGCGCTGCTCTTTAGTTACCTACATCTAAATACCTAAAGTTAAATATATATTATTGTATAATAACCTAAATTCATGAAGAGTGATATAACAAAAAAAGACCTTAAATATCAGTCAAATCTATGTAAAGTTTACAATGCCTAGTATTCCGTTTTTTTTTATTTTTAGAGTTATACCGAAGGAAATTTTTGGGCAGGTAAAATGCTATCACAATAATACAAAGTTTGAAGAATCATTATTTGAAAACATAATCGAAGTGATAATAGTCTTTCATAATTGATTACGTAAACCTCAAGTTTTATTTCGACACCTGTTTTATGCAATTGGAAAATATTCGTTCTAGTTGGTAAATTACGAAGATTATATATACAGATATATAATTTGTATACACAAATACATTATTATCAACTTTTATAACAAACATGTTATGTGTACTCACATAGTATACGAATCACTTGGAAACTCTGATGGGATGCTTGCCAGTCCTCTTCTGCTACAGGTTACTGCAACTCTATTAGAACTGTCTGAACACGTACATGTATTTGGACACAATGCAATCCCTTTGATTTGCAGGGCGGCAGAGATTATACTAAGGACGATATACAATGAAAACTGCATCCTATGTTAGCAAATATCAGAAAAGTTGATATAAGATATACTTGTTAAATGCATGTATATGCAAGTCAATAACATTTTAGAAAACTGACAAATAATGGCATAAATCGTATAATTAATAAATATTATTAATTCCTGTATTTATTGTTTTATATTATCTAACAGATATTTGATTAAAATAAATGCAAAAATTAATTATCACAATGTTTACCTGGTTTCTCTCATCATTCGTTGTCAATCTATAACATGTAATTAAGTAACTTGGCTTTACTCTGCACATATATGTGATAATAATCATCAAAGGTTCCCGGATTATAATTTTAAACGCCAGGCGCGCGTTTCGTCTACATAAGACTTATCAGTGAAGCTCAGATCAAAATAGTACTAAAACCAAGTTAAAGAGCATGGAGGATCCAAAATTCCAAACAGTTGTGTCAAATACGGCTAAGGTCATTTCTGCCTAATAAATCATGTGGTATATACACTAGAATATTGAGGAATATTTGCACAACACTTACATTACTGATATATGATAAGTGAAGTATATGTTTTCAACGACAATTATTTACATTCTTATAGTGATTTATAACATATATTTCGTAAAACAAACATTACCTACAATCAAATGAATTGAAGGGATTTAACGTTATTTTTCGTTTGAAAATTGTCCATGTTGTCATCTGTATTGATTTTTTGCATGTGTACTTAAGTACAAAAATATTTGATTCACAATGTTTATACAAAGAATAAGCCGATATAACTCCTTTTCTATAATAAACAATATCTTTGTCATATTAAGTTTTGTAGTCAAATTTTAGCAAAATTAAGGCTATTTGTTTTATCATTTTTTTCCCATCTGTTTTATTTGGAATGAAATAGCATGCTCATAAATAGGAAATAAAAGCTTACCAACTAATTCAACCACAGCTGTCAAAATGTTGGTTTATCCTGTACAACTGTATGAAGTGCAACATCCCATAAAAGTGATACTATGAAAAATACCCCGGCCCTCATGTGAAAGCAAGTTCTCTCAAAAGCTTACTAGGTAAGATAGATAATGAAGGCAGTTATATCGTGATATTCTAATAGTTTCTTGTTTAATTGATCATACATGTATGCATGAACAAATATAATGAATCTATAGCATTTACAAATTCACATGTAATACATATACTATGCTTTTGTGTTTTTACCTAATGTTCCTTCGTTCTGGTGTGTACATTGGATTAGCCATCATCATAAAGGTTGGATCTGTACATGCGGGTATACATGTATGGACAGCTTGAAATTAAAAGGGAAAGAAATAAGAATAGTCATCCATCATGTCGACTACGCCCAACAGAGACTCGACCTTTGTTTTTATCAAATTAAAAAAACAAGTATCTAGTATTTTTCTTAAATGCACTACAACAGCGATGACTGTTCAGTTGTTTGCAAAATAGAGCATTTAAGTCAAACGACAACGGTATCCTTCAAGCGTCAATCAATCAACGTACAATTGGTTTTGTTGTTATTCTATTAATCCGGTGCTTTATTCTGCTGCTTTACAATTGCTATATTGTATTAGTTTCAGTTAATCAATGATTATTTAACAGTCCCGTAATGCTAAGACTGTTTTTGTTCTTTCCGTTAAATACGAGTTGTTGTGATACTTTTCTAGTTACTCAATTTCTGCCTAAACAAAATATATTTGTTTAAACCTTAAATGGAATATCCTTGTACACAAACGTCTTTGAGGTTCAACGTCCATCGGGAATATTCGGAGACAGAAATGCGAAAAGAAAACTCATCAAATCACCACACTAATAATAAAATCAAAATACATGTAGTTTGATGACCAAATAAAACACAAAATTTAAAGCATTTATAACACGTATGTGTCATTAGTACACGGATGCCCCATCCGCACTATCATTTTAGTCTTTGAGTGGACCGTGAAAATGTGGTAAAATGTCTAATTTGGCATTCAAATAAGAAAGATCATATCATAGGAAACACGTGTACTAGCTTTTAAGTTGATTGGACTTCAACTTCATCAAAACTACCTCGACAAAAACTTAAAACCGTAAATTTTTAACCTAAGGCGGAATAGAGGGCAGGACAAACGGACGAACGGACGGTCGAACAAACGGACGCACAGAAAACGTGAAGCCCATAAAAGCGAGACGATAAATACAAGAGGGAAAGTCAAACTCATTGATTGAAAATAAACTGCCAACGCCATGGTTAAAAATAAAAAGACAAACAGGCAAATAATAGTACAAAAGACACAACATAGAAAACTAAAGACTTAGCAATAAGAACCCCTTCAAAAACTTGGGGTGATCGTAGGTCCTCCAGAAGGGTAAGCAGATCCTGCTAAGTCGGTAGGTCACATTGGGACGACATAAGAAACATATCCGATATCATCTGTGAAACGGTTATTCCATTACGGTCAACAAACTCGTGATGGCATCTGTAAATTTACGGAGGGATGATTTCAAATTCACCATTTGGAACTCTTGGTTTGATATCAGACACTCAAATCAATAAATGTGTTCGTAGATAGTAGATGTTTTTGTGTTCTGTTAAATTGTTCCTTTTAAAATTGTTAAACGATGATGACTGATGTACCCATATTTTGACTATTATATTTATTGTGTCTCTTTATTTAACGCATCAATGTAAAAAAATATCGGAAATTGATGAGACTGTCATTAAAGTGAGAGGGTTGGCGCTATAGAACCAGGTTTAATCCACCATTTTCTACATTTGAAAATGCCTGTACCAAGTCAGGAATATGACAGTTTTTGTCCATTCGTTTTTGATGCGTTTTGTTATTTGATTTTGCCATGTGATTATGGACTTTCCCAATTGATCTTCCTCTAAGTTCAGTATTTTTGTGATTTTACTTTTTCCTTGTGAGCAACAAACCTCTACTAAGGAAATCATGACAGAAAATACAAGCCAGTGAATATCGTATCATAAATGGAGCATAAAAAGGAGGCAAGGTTAAAAATATATAATGTGGATACAACATAAGCGTGCAAAGAAATTTCACGTGAGATGGTCTCAGAGTCTTGGTTTAATTCTAGTACGTATCACAATCCCACAAATCCCTCATTTTGAATTTGTTTGAAGTTATGTAGCGTTTTTACCTGGGTATTTAGTCGGAGTTTAACAGGAAGTTGTGGTATTTTAAAAACCGGTACGGATAAACTTAAATAAACAAAGCTAAATGTTCAGGCTTTAATTAAATCTGTTTCTGGCTCAGTTGATGCAAGCATAGAATCAATATTGCGTCTTGTACTATGAAATGCCAACAATATTTAACTTATACATTATATTATTGTTTAAAAACGAAAATTTGAGCTATTAAAGTTAGATAGCTCGAGCATTTTTCTGAGTAAGTTTTTTAAAAATGTCACCCTTTACTGTGGGTTAGCATTCATTAGTTGTCACTATCATATAGATCTACAACTTTTGCTTATATTTATCATTTAGAATCTTTATTGAAGGTGAAGCACGAAGGCTTAGTTTATTAATTTTATTGATGTGTCAATTGTATGCAAGAGTGACATTTCTTTGTACTATGTTCTAATTCGAAAAAGTTAATTTAAGCTATGAGAGAATTCTCTGCCTTTAACAGGTTTATAATTTTATATTTACGTATAGTTGTTCGATTTAATTATAAATAACTACAAAATTTATAAATCCAATAGACAGTTGGTTTTTGTTATTGGTGTACTGAAGACATTGATGAATAAATATAATTTGATTAATTTCAAATGTTACATACCAATATAGATAACCGTTCATTATTTTTAAATATTATTCATTTACACATATGAGTTTACAATTCTGACAAGGAAGACTTTCTTATAAGATACTTAGTACAGTGAGAAAATGAACTGTAATATACCACTGCAATGTCTCAGACAAAACAGAATAATGTCTAAACATAATATGAGGTAATACATTAAGGTGATCAAAACGCGTGTTAATAGACACATATAGTCATTCAGCTATCATGGATACACTGTTTTAAATTGTGTTATTATGTGTTGCTTCAATATGGTGCATACAATTTTGTTTGAACAAAACACTTTATTTATCTGTATATTAACATTGCCATAAAAGCTGAAGGTTTGGCTAGCCACAAAACTGGGTTCAACCTCCCAGTTTTTCTTAACATGTCCTGTAAATTACCATTGTTATATATAAGTTCGTTTCTGGGTGTGTTGGGTTTACGTTGTGTCGTTGTTCTCCTGTTATATTTGATACATTGTATGTTCCCCTCAGTTTGAATTTGTAACGGATTTGGGTTTTTTTCCTCAATCGATTCATGAATTTCGAACAGCGGTATACTACTGTTGTCTCTATTTTTTTATGAAAAAAGTGTACACAAATACGCCCAAACACAAAACAAAAAACCAGAACATCCATAGGCACCACTTTATTCAAACTTATGTCAAATGCTTCAATGAAAAATTATAATTGGAACCTACATGACAGAAAACATTTTTTTTTTACTTTTTTGAAATAGACTATAAATATGTACTATTTTCTTATAATGCTAAAATTAAACAGGGTTAATTTACATTTTACAAAGAAAGGGGCTAGCAAATAATTTTAAGTTATAGCTTTATTAATGTTAAATCAATTATCCCCACTATAAAAGAATGTCGCTTTATTCAAATATACGGACTTGGCTAGCTAAATATACTAATTTGATTAGATATAATTATGATTTTTTATGACAATAGATTAACATGCAAGGTTATGCCATCAATGAAATATCGATTACTTAAAGTAAGATACAAGATATTGAAAAAAAGTATGTGTTGATAAGATAATGCGATATAAAGTCGGCGTCACTAAACTTCCCTCGTATAGAAATGTCATTGCTAATGTTTTGAATACATTTTGGGTGTGCATTATATAAAATTTCGTAGCTTAGAATGGTGAAATCAGATGCCATGTACTGGTAGTGCGCCACTCTTTCTACACATTAATGAACGGCTAAATGTATGCCCCTATAAAAAAAGTAATATTCAGGGAAGGTTCAAGTATCTGTTCTTCGACACACCTTTGGATAACACATCTTAGCACTATTTGTTAATTTGTTTTTGATTAAATATGAAGTAACTGTCGGACTTTTAGAGAGAAAGCTCAAAAAACCATTTAAGACACGTACCTCGATTTATTCCGGTTTACAAATAATAACAATGTTAGGAATATAAACCAAATTTCCCCAACCTCTGTAATTGATATTTTATTTATGATAGTAAACAAACATTGAAAGCATTTTAGTAAGCTTTAGCGATGCCTATATATATAGCTATACAGTATTGAAATGTTTATGGTGAACATAATTACATGAATACGGAATGATTTTTTTTTCTTCGGGACGGTAATCGTGATTGTATACATTTCGATTATACATTATACCCACTCTCTCTCTGTCTTGTTTTTTTATGTGAGTTAACGTAGCTTTAATATGTAAATCAGTACAGATTTAGTGTCGTTTGTATTCGTTTTTACTTACTTAATCTTAAATGACAATTTAAATCTGTATATGTAAATATAAAAAAAATAAACAAAATCAATCGGTGTATTTTACGTTATTATTTGAATTTAAATATTGATGTTTGCATACACCTGCTGAGTGTTATTAATATTTAAAATTTTAACCTCTTTTTCAGACTGATGTTTGATCAAATATTTTAAAATAAAATGCATCTGCACTACACATAATACGAATATGTTTAGCCGTGGTGTGAAATCATCAAATAAATACGGGTAGTCAATCAACAAGTTATTTTAAATAATCAAAAGCTTTTAAACCAAATAGGACAACATAGATAGTGAAAGTTGGGTTATATGTTTATTTCTTAATGTTTTAAATATGTGCCGATGACCGTAAAGGTAACATCAATCAACCACTTGGGACATACGTATCGGATGATTTCTGTTCAATATTAACAATGGTGTTAGCAATATAAACATGTATACGTGTGGCATGACTGATATTGACACAACTTACCACTATAACTCAAATGGTGTATGTATATCCAATAGTTTCTATTCTCTGTAATTATAGATTATTTATGTTTTTTTAAACGAGATGCATTTTCTCATTCTCATGTCATCGAAGGGCGGAGCCCTGAGATGAGATGAGAATGAGAAAATGCATCGAGTTTAAAAAAACATAAATAATCTATTTATCGCTGTTATTTGTATTTTCGAATATCATTTAATTAAAATTTCAGTTAAAAAAGGTATTTTGTACGATGATAATGCATTTTCTTTTGTGGTACTATTTTTTTGGCGTAGGCTTATTTGATATAAATATGTAGTCGCTCAGAATGTTCATTCATTTGAAAAAAGGTGTCCCATTTGAACATTCGACGTGATCAAGTATGGCGAAGACAATTTTCACTGTTTACAAGCTGTAATTTGGTGTTTCTGCGTATCAAAATGAAGTGAACGATTGAATATATAATGTAAGTGTATTTTAAGTAAGTGTCAACCCTTTTATATCTGTAAAATGAAATTTATTGTGTACGAGACGATATATCATATAGACTGCATGCAGCATGGTCAGTTATCTCGGACTACAGTACATGGCCAGACAATAAGTTAATATCCCACACATTTAATAGATAAATGTGACAAACACTGCCCTGTTGTCAGTACGATTACTGGTTATTATACAATACATGTATGGAAGAAGATGTGAAAATTTCCTTCATCAAGGCCTCCCCCCGATCAAGCTCCCCCCCCCCCCTTTTTTTCAAGCTGGAGAACCATGTCTCTTCGGTCCTTTTGATATTTATTGACAATTTGTAGACAAAATTAATAATGAAGACCATTAATAGTTACTATTTCCATCCACAGCTACTTTTAATTATGAAATAACCAGTTAAGAAGCAAAATTAAAGATATACAACACCAAAACATATTTCATTTGTATAATTTGGACACTTCAATTGCCTCATTAGCAATCATATCACTTTTATCTGTTTAACCCAAAACCTTGCAGTCTGTATAAATAGAAATAATTTGTCAAACTTATCCAATAACTTATATCACACATTGTCAAATATATATGTAAACTGTTTAATTAACTATAACAATAATTGAATTGTAACAAAATAGTCCATTTAGAAAACATTATGAATTTTGATTATTTCATGTATGAAACAAATGTATAGATTAATATATCAGTAGATCAGTCACTGTCTGATTCAATAACCTGAACACGTCTGCGCTTGGGTTTTGGACCAGCATTGTCATCTTGGCAAGTACTTGAAGTAGTTGAATTTCCAAAATTGAAATTGAAATTTCCTCCATTTATTATAGTTCCCTGTGGAAAGAGCATTGCTGAATTTTTAAGTTGAAAAGTGTCTGCATTGTTGTTTTGATCTGATTTAGTTGGTACACCTGGACTTTCAGATCTTTGTTCTGGTTGACCTTTACTGTTTGATACTGACTCGGAAGAACCACCATCTAACACATGTGCTATTTCTTTTTGTTTCTTAAGACTGTTTTTCTGATATGATAAGAGGGATTGAATGTTTTTATGGCCTGTATGCTGTTGAACAACAGTTAATGGAAGGCCCTCTTCTATAAGACGTGTTACAGCTGTCCTACGACCAGAATGATTTGTGAGTTTTTTGTCTGTTATGTTGGCTTTTGTTGCTGCAGATTTCATCAGTGTGCGAAGCTTTCCTTCACCCATAGGCATGTTTTTGTACCAAGTGACCGCTTTGCCTTTTTTATAATGGTTTATTCCAAGATAAAATGGACTGGTGTCATTCTGCATTTCTTGCGGTCTGTGATTTTTATACTGCAAAATTATCAGTAACATATTACAAAAGATATACATTGCTAGAAAATTTAGACAAACTATTCGTTTCAGGATGTTCGCTACTCTTTTTATATTTTTTTTTTAAAGACTGGTATAAATTAATAATATTCAAATACAGGATTGCAAATTAAGGGTCTTTTTGGTTGTTATTGAGATGTAAACCATAGGTAATTTTTGTTTTTAATTGGGAGGGGGGGGGTGCGCATAAATCACAAGATTAATTATACATTGGCACCTTTTTCCTTTTAAAAACTATGAAATAATGACAATGACTTTAAATACGGTATACATTGTATCTGTCATAAATAAAAAAAATTATAGCGGACATCCTTATTTGGCAAATGACAATAAAGTATCTTTCTAAAATGTATGGTACATGTACGTTATGGTTTTGGCCTCAATTGTATGGTTCACTGAACTTAGTAATGTGATCATGTAATACAAATTGTCCATTTAATATCAGGTTTATAAAGCGCTTGGCATGGTAACAGTAATGAAGCAAAATATGTTCATTTTTGGAATGGTATTTCTTAATTGTATGTACACAATGTAATTGTAGTGTTTAACCTCAAATTCATGATTCATGGTTCACCGAACATGGGAAATGCCAGTGCTAGTCTCTGAACTATCATATGGACACATTTTTTCTTAGTTTTATAGTAACATGTACCCTATTTACAACATTTTTTGTATCTGATCAAGTCAAGCTGATAATTTATATATTTATTTTCGAAACCTTTTACAAGATACACGAGTACACAATTGTATAAATTTCATACAACATTGCATACGTACAGATTAAATGTCCTTACTAGGAACTGCCAGTGTGTTGAGTTATTTTTCTATCTTAACACCTGATAGTTGTTGGATAGGATGTTATTGTTCAACTCATCGTGCATATGTATGTCTACAATATTTGTATACTCTTGTTTTAATTCGACTTAATATTTAGAATATATCATACCTTCTCGTATGCAGATACATGACATTTTTCGGGATTGTCATGGTTTATCCATGCTTTAGGGGCATATGCTCTGGTATTTTTGCAGTTTGTTCCATCCCTTGTTTTTGTGAGTCGCTCATTATAGACCAGGTGTTTTTCTGGGGTAGCAACCAATTTAACATCCCCCCACTTCAACTGCCTATGCTCATGGCATCCACGTAGTCCAAAATTTCGTGTATTTAAGTACCACAGGAGAGTGACCAGACATTCAGGGTTGTCCATGCCTAATGACCCTGCCTCTATCATGGTCTCCTCATCAGATAATTCCACTGCGTCTGAAACATATGGTCGGTTGCCCATTCCTATCTCTTTCAGTTGTTGTTTTTTTGCTTTGAGGCAATCTCTGGATTTCTTAAACTCATCATCTATTTTAATGTCATATTTATATCCATTTTGCTTCAGATATCGGCAAATCATGGACATGTACCCATCAAGTGTGCTGGGTTGATACTCATTTGATTCGCCTTCTTTGGCATTTTCTTTTCTGAGACCAACATAAAATTCTTGTAGATACTCATCTAACTGTTTCGGATCAATATTAAAGATCTCCTCTTGAACATTTCTGATACTTAAAATGTAATCAGTAAAAATCTTTACACAACTTTTCATTTTTCTTTTAGTATTGTCATTTTCTCTGTCAACCATAAATTGCTCTCTTTCATTTTCATTTATCTGTTCAAATCTCTTGTTGAATTTATCAGACTTTGAGCAACTTGGAGGGGCAATACATGTAGCTGTGTTGTTGACATTTGAAGAACATGTAGCTACATTTATATCAGTACCAGTATTTGTTTCAGATATTGTCTCTAGAATTATATCATGAAAATCATTGCTGTCTTCCAGAAAGTCTATGTTAGGTGGTAAATTTGATGTGTGATTGATATTTTGTGTTGTATCTTCTTGTTTTTCAGTGTCAGTAGTTTGATTTGTCTTAAATGTCCAGTGATTGACATTGGGAACGTCTAGTGAAAATGTTCCAAATGGTTGTGTACTTAAATTTTCCTGGTATTCAAAGTTTTCTATGTTTTGTAAGGCTGTCTCTAGGTCGAAATCTGAATCCCACAATTCCGATGTGTCCATGGCTGAGCTTTTGGGATGTATTTTCAAAGCAGACGAAGAAATGTACATGTACGAAGAAATGTACATGTACGAAGAAATGTACATGCAGACAGACCTACGATGATTTGAAGTAGACTTATGTAAAAAAGGACATTTGTTATTTGTTATAAACATGATATGATTACTTTTATTAACTTCCAATAAATTATTTAACGGCGAAATTCACGGTAAAATATTAAAACGAGAAATCATCTTTTATTGTTGACATTTCAGCGCAGTCATTCGATAACATTTTTTTTATAGTTCCGGCGAACCTTTTCTGATTGGCCGACACTTTAGCGCATGAATTAGATTATTACGCTGTTGCTAAGGACCTTAGAAACTAGCGATAATTTTCATTCTCACTCTACACGAGTGATATGAAAATTATCACAAAAAAACATCAAAGGAAAAATACAGATAATAGCGATAATTGTGCATATATCATGTATTGACATACATCTCGTGGTATGTTTATTTTCGAATCGTTTATTGTGACGCTTGTATTAGTATTGAGATATTAAATCTTAACGATAATAGATAAACCAGGAAGAGTGTTCTAAAATAGCTCGGTGTTATCTTACATTACCAATTGAGTTTAAATGCTGATGTGTGCATTCACTTCCTGAGTGTTTTAGATATTGTTTATTATAACATGTTGCCCCACTATCGGTTGATGTGTTTATAATTTATAAAGATAATGGAATAGTGAATGTGTCATAGAGACAAACATAACATTGTTTAAAAAAATACTTGTATACCATAAATGATTAAAAAATGCAATGAGAAATCTTTTCGAACGATGACGTTAGCCAATTAACGGTTAACAAAAATCATGAAAATAAAAACTAAAGATTTGTCCAACGGTTTTAAAGAACTTTTTTTACACCTATAGCATGTATAGTGTTGCTGTTTACATAGTTACTTATCTAGGGCTTTTCAAAAACAAATTCCTGCACTGTCACATGAAACTTTGTGTTTCTGTTCTCCCTTATCTGTGTAGTAGAAAGGTTCAATACAGGATAAACACAAATGTTTCGATTCACAGTATTATATGGTACTCATTTAGGTTGAAATCTAGAATAGGCTTTGAATTGGTTGCTACGATCAATATAACGCATATGTCTTCAGCTGCTATTCATATTTTTAGTTTCTGCCTGTCTCTTTAATTCTCTCTATCTCCCTGGTTTTGATAAGAGAATATTATTTATCTATCTTAGTTAAATTATCAGTTACACCTAAATCACGTTATGGGATGATTCATATAACTAGCCCACGGACAACGAATATTTATCAATCGACAATTCAAAACCCTCATTGGTAGGTAAGGTCGTTATAAATCATCTTCGTCAATCTTTATCATTCAAAACACTGATTTTAACTTTTACAACATGTACAAATAGCAGCAATGATTGAAAGTGTGAAGTCACTATTTATATGCTGCGTTCGACTAAGATAATCAATCAACTATAGGAATGCCAGTTTTCCTGAAAAAGTCAATGGTTCTCTTAAGGTATAGCTAAATACAAACTGATCGCTATGATTTATCAAGCTGTGTTTAACACCATCCCTTTATCGCATAATATTTCTCTAATGTCAGATAACAAACACAAAGAATACAATTGTTTACCCTTTTGCTCGAAACGATCTTAACAAAAATCAGACACGGGCCAAATTACACCGAGGGGGAGCCTAAAGATCGTTATGTAGTAATGTATCGCCATCCATGAACTTCCTCTATTTTGGCAGTTAAATGTATCTTTGATAAAGTTGGGATATTCATTTTTTTGCTTTGCAGGATGAGTATTTCACAACCATGATTTACCAGAATATAGATGTTAGATCAAATGCATCTTGCAAGTATAGTGTCACACTTTTTGCGTGTTTAGGAATCCTTGCAAACCGCAAGAAGCGGACCTCGCCTGCTAAGTGAGAGGTAAAGCTTATAGTCGTTCAAATCTACATATTTTTGGACAATGAACAGCTTATAAACAAAAAAGATAGCATTTTGTAAAACGAAAGTCAGGTATGTACTAGCGTATTTACATTACGATATCCGGATATGGTTATTAAGTCGGATCTTAAAAGGAAATGGTGATAATGTTTCAAAACCTTGTGTGTACGAATAAATTATATCCAATGTCAAATTATTCTGGCTTGAATTAAATTTAATTATTTGAGTAAGTTGCTGCAATCATACGATCTATATTGCGTCTTATACCATGATATTCTATAATTTTTCTATATTTTTTATTGTGTAAACATGTTAATTATGAGCTATGAAAGTCAAGTAAAGTAATTCGACCTTTTCTCTGATTAAGTTTTAAAAAAAATCAAAAAAACCCTCTTTACTGTAGGTAAGCATTCATTGGTCATTACTGTCCTATAAATTAATAACTTGTGGTTATATTGATAGTTTAGAATCTTGTTTGAAGATGGAGCACACATGTGCAGTTAATTAATTATATTGGTGTGTCTTTTCTATGCAAGAGTGACATTCCTTTGTGCTTTGTTCCAATTCGAAAAATATAAACAGTGAAGCTATGCAAGTATTGTCTTCCTTTAACAGATTCATAATTTTGTATTTACTTATAGTTTTTATTTATTAAATTTTAAATAATTACTAAATTTATAGATTCTATAGATTTTAATACTGGTTTTAAAACTTAAAAATTCAACGGTTGATATTTTTTGTTCACTTCTGCTTGATAGGAACTTACAAACATACAACAAGTTGCAAAAAACACCAAGGGGAAACATTAAACTCTGTATGCAGTAATGTATCTACATGTAAATTCATGAATTTTCCTCGTTCCGGCAGTAAAATGTATTCTTGATAAAGTTAGATATCTACTTTGACTATAAGGAATGAAGCGTCCTCGCCTGTTTAACAAAAGTAGCATGTTAAGTCACACAAACCTCTAATTTTTTTTTTCGTTGTTCAATTCATTGCCATTCATTACAACTTGTAGAACTTCATATTGTAATAATTGTGTTAACTGTGCAATTTTTGTTTGGACTAGATGCGCATTTCGACAGTAAATGCCTCTTCAGTGATAATCAAAGCCAACATATTGAAGTAATTAAAACTTATTGAAAATGTTCAGTTTATAAACACAAAAAGAGCCCCTTAATATAGCAGACGCCGGGCATATAACGTGACTCGTTATTGTCCTTATTCTCTGTAATTGCTATTTATTCTTTGAAAGTAAACAAACATTAACTTGCAATTTAGTTAGCATTAGCGATGCATATACAGTTTTTAAATGATTCTGATTAATCATTTTACATAAAATGGTACAAATACTCTTCGAAACGTATATCGTAACTGTATGCATTTCTGTAAAATGTTATACCCAGTCTCTTTCTCTCTTTCTATATGTTTAATGTGAATTAACTTACCTTTATTTTGTGAACCTGTGTTGATTAAGTGTCGCTTGTATTCGTTTGGAGATAACGACAATAGATAAAAACAAGTTTAACTAATTTTTCCGAAATCGATTTTGTGAAACGTTATCAATCATTTTAAAGTACTGTTGCTTAGAGTTTAAAATATTGTTTTTCACACTGGTTGTTGATATGTTACAAAAAAAAATAATAGATTACAATATATAGTTGAACGGAGAAAGTGTGATAGATAAAATAATCCTACCAACAAACAGAACACGTCCCATTGTGTATATGCAAGTATACCCTTAATAAAATTTTCTTGCACCAGATGCGCATTTCGCCAATACATGTCTCTTCAGTGATGCTCGTGGCCAAAATATTTGAAATCCAAAGCTTATATAAAAGATGAAGAGCTATAATCCAAAAGGTCCAAAAAGTATAGCCAAATCCTTAAATAATGAATGGAAATGAAAAAATTGCTAAAGAGACACCAACCCAAACAAACAATAGAAAACAGCAGAAGGCCATAGAGGGTCTTCGACATAGCAATAAAATTCGCACCCAGTGGCGGGCTTCTGTTGTCGGACTTACAAAAACTTACGACAAAGATTGATATGAAGTCATGAACATTTCAGTATACTTACAATCGGTATAAGTGTGTTTAGGCTTTTGATTTAGCCATTTGATGAGGGAATTTCCGTTTTGAATTTTCCTCGTGGTTCAGGGATTTAGTGATTTTACTTTTTATCGTACTTTCTTGTTAATTAGACCAGTTGATACATTTACTATTTGAAATGCTTTTTGTTATATAATGTTTGCTTATTCAGGGTTATGTGTTGTTTATTTATATAAGCTTTGATAAGTGTTTGGTATTACTATCAAATTCCCCTTCTTTGTTCTATGAACAACAAAATTATTTATTTAGTAAAAACATTTCCATTATCCATTTAAGCTGTATACCTCGGTACAAAATTATTACATTTACATGTCTATATTATTTTATATCGCGGGGTTTTCACAGCGGTATACTACTGTTGTCTTTATTTATTCATCCCTTATTTTATTGTTTTGTATTTACATTGTAACATAGATAAAATATATACCTTCCGTATATTATAGTGTAAAGATGTCTTTTGATAGAGAAAGGCATTTTCAATTGATATTTGAAGGAGTGTCTTTCTATGTTGTGTTGTTACACTATTGTTCCGGCAACGGATGAAGGTTGATACCTACTAAAACGTTTAAACACGCAGCATTTGTTTACACCTGTCATAAGTCAGGTATCTGATGTTCAGTAGATGTCGTGTGTTGTAATGGTTTATAAGTGTTTCTCGTTTTTTATGTAGATAAAACAATTGGTTTCCCGTTTGAATGGTTTTACGCTAGTCATTTTCTGGTCCTTTTATAGCTTGCAGTTTGGTGTGAGCCAAGGCTCTGTGTTGCAGACAGTATTTTGACCTATCGTGATTTTTACAAGTTGTGACTTTGATGGAGAATTGTCTCATTAGCACTCGTACCACATCTCGCGTAAAACATATCTCTTCTGAATATATCTGTTAAAATGTTTGGTCAGCTTTCGAGGTTAATATTGGTGCTTCGTAAAGAATGTGATCTCAACAGATTGCATTTGAAAAATCTGAACGTATAAGATGTCTGCATGCTGCTTTATATTAACGAATCCTTGTACCGATGATTTTTTAGTAAATGTTTTGAATAGTTTGTGATACAAAAAAAACCTGGTCGAATAATTTTTCAGCAACACAGATATGTCTTTTCGTAAAGAATGTGATCTCAACAGATTGCATTTGAAAAATCTGAACGTCAAATGAATCGGGCCAGTCAATCAAGGGTTAATCAAAACACGAACACATAGTCTGAAGTAGTCGTTTTTGTCAACCTATTGATATCAACTTGTGACACCGATATTGTTGCTCTTTTTATATTTAACTAGAGGATTTAAAATGAACTTGATACTTCACTGTACGAATATTTTTTTTGGGGTTGATTACACAGTTTGTCGTGTAGGGAGCTGAATGATCGAAATATTTCATCTACAGAAAACCAGTCAACACTGAGACCCCGTTCACACTAATATTTTTTAATCAATCTAATTTGAATCGATCTAAAAAACATTAGTTAGCGTTCGTATTATCTTTAATCATAACGATCTCTATCGGTCTCATCTAAACCACTGCATTCACACTACAATTTAAAACGCAATCGATGTAATATCTTTACCAGAAAAACTGTAAACATTCTTTATGAATAGAACTGATTTATCAAATTTTTGTGTTGGTACACTGATACGCACAGTTAAAAAATAGTTAAAGTTATTGTTTTTCTTGAATCACAAGTTAAAATTTTGATACTATTGTACCTACCGAATTAGACTATTTACCAGATTTGTTATCTCATAAACAACACGACGGGGCCACATGTGGAGCAGGATCTACTTATCCTTCCAGAGCACCTGAGATCACCCCTAGTTTTTGGTGGGGTTCGTGTTGCTTATTCTTTAGTTTTCTATGTTGTGCCATGTGTACTATTGTTTGCCTATTTGTCCTTTTCATTTTTAGAAATGGCGTTGTCAGTTTATTTTCGATATATGAGTTTGACTGTCCCTGTGGTATCTTTCGTCCCTCTTTCATTGCAGTTTTCTTTAATTTTGAAAAAAAAATATAGCAACGAAGTTACAACATGACGAAAAACTGTAGTTCCTGAAAAGAAAACAAAATCAACATAATAAGAGAAGACACAGATTTGGCAAATCTATGCAACGTCGAAGACAGCATGTTTTCAGTTATTTCAAAGGTCTGTTAACAGATAAATGTGGGTTAAACAACGAACCTCTGAGATATTTGTGCCGCTATACATGTGCTTACGTTATTTTCGATTCAATCGCACTAGTTAAAACCGATCTTTGCGTTCATATTTAAGGGAAGATCGCGGTTTACTTTAGATTGATTCAAACTACACTACCTTTTTTGGTAATTCACAAAACAAAATAAGATTCCGAAATGAGGAAATTCATGAAATTGTTACGATTGTTTTTTTTTTATTTTTTTTATTTTTGCGAAACCTGTTACAGGATTGTAATCGCAATAATTCCAACTTGCATTTGGATTTTTGTATGTAAATGAAGCTGGATGTTTCTTAGAAAATAATAATCACGTTTTGTTTATAATGACAAATTGGCAATATCATGAATAATAATCGACCAAATAATTTCTGAAATTAAAATACTAACCGAAAACCGGGGGTGATCTCACGTTTACAATGACGGTATGTAGAACCTGCTCATCTAATGGCTGCCGTTAGGTTACTCGTGGTAAGAACACATGCTGTAACCAGTGTCAATTGGAATATAAAAATTTGGGAAATTAGGATTGGATTGTGGTTACGACAATTTGAATATATCAATGGTCATTTGAGACACAGAAGTTCCAGTGCAGGACACCAACTCGTGATGGCGTCGTCTGCATAAAGCTTTTAAGAAATAGGGTTTCCTGTTTTTTTTAGGACAAGTACTGATTAGAAGGTTGACAAATAGATATTATAAAAACCAGCTTCGTATTTTCCATTTGTTTTTTGGTAAAACTTGACACTACATTTACTGGAATGTCGTATTTTGGTTTTGATAATAAAACCTGAAATATGTGGGGGTTTACAAAAGTAAATTGGACAAGAGTCTTCATAAAATTCGGGTCAGATAAAACAACATTAGGTAAAATATCACGTGCAAGTCAAATCATGAGAGTATTCTATGTTCAATTTTACGAAGGATAATGTCTGAAAAGGGAGACTGAAGCTAATCGTCATATAAAAGACAACCAAAAGATCGAAACAATCAATAACCATTCTGAGTTTAAGGAAAATAAGTTTACAAATTCAAGAAACTGCATGCAAGATAGTGGATTCAACCTATTGCAGTATGATATAAAATAAATACATTTATATTTTAAATTTGTGCAAATTCAGGCAACATTCAAAAGAACATAACAACAGCCAATATGTGATAGAAAAGATTTTGGAAGCAAATTTGTGACAGAAAAGGTTTTGGGTGCCAATATATAATAGAAGAGAAACATAAGATACCTGAGAAACAATCAAACAACTCATTAACCGAAAATAAACGGACATCGTCACGGCTAAAAATAATAGAAAACTTGAGACTGATCAACACTTGAATGATATCAGGAACTCTAGAATGGTAAGCAGATTACGCTCCACATGTGGCATCCGGTGCGTTGCTCATGTTAGTACAAAACCGGTAACAAGTCAAATTCGGTAGATTACATTCGGAATACAGAAGAGATTTTAGATGTACCATGATTACTTTAAACAACAATGTAAATCTAGTTTTATTGTGTTTCTGTTACAAATTCTATTTTTATACATTCATGATTACAAAACTACAAACTATAGATATATGTGTACATACATTTGGACTGGTATTGATAAGAGAACATTATTTATCTATCTTTGTACATAAAATGGTAAATGTTCGTGCTACACAAGACACGAAAATGGATTATTTTAAAGTACATGCATATACACGTATTTCCTAGTACAGTGACAAATGAAGCAAATAAAAATTTGAACTACATGAATGATTTTTGAGTACAATGATTTTATTTTCAACTTGTGGTCAAATAAAATGTTGAATGAACAATAAAATATGCTTAACCCATACTAAAACGTGATGATAAAACATTTTCTATAGTACATTGTACATATCAATACATGTGGTTGGTTATACATGCATATGATAAAATATCATTCCCGTGTACATTGTTGAAGTGTATTACCTTTTGGATATATGTTTAAGTCTATGAAGTTTACTATTTCTTTTCAGTCCTATTTCTCAATTCAGGTTTGTTTACGTAATTGGTGCAATTAATTGCGCTTACACAAACATGCATAAATTGTTACATTTAGAATTGTGCTCCAAACAGATTAATATTTGATATCCATTGAAATTGTCTCAAAGCAAATCCATTTGAAAAACGTTTCCCAGCCTTTTTGTAGGAAAAAAACGGGTAACACAGCATCCTGTGTGGACTTTTAGTTTCTTACAATATCATGCCGTATATCCCTGAACATATACATGATTTTTTTAAACATCTTAAAACCAATATCGTTGTATAATTTACTACTGTACATCTTGTTGAATATGGTGAAAGTTGGATTTATTGTCATATATGGCCTGTCCGACACTCTTTTTTTAATGACTTTAGTTTTAAATATGTTTTGGTTTACACTTTTATACATAAGTTGAATCTGAGTTTTTGTATCAGTAACGTTGTTGACAGAGTCATTACTTTGCATTGCAAATTTTAAAATGCATTTTCTTCAATCTTTCTTCTACAAAACTTTTGATATAAATACTAGAAGGTTTTATTAACTCCGAAATATGACACAGTTAAATTAAAAACAATACAATTAATTATATATCTTAAAACCAGAGTACATTTTTATACGCAAGGTATGTCTTGCGAATAAGGAATACAAATACATGAAAAATGCTACTTAAACACCGTCATTGTTTTATACAATGTAAATATTCATACATTTAAAATTAATAGAGGTAGATAGCTAACTGATACATTTGATTGAAACAAACATGAAAAGCTTATACAAACACCAATACTTTATATACCAATTGCCGGTGTTGAATGTGTTATTACATACCTTTAACAAATTTTAAAGTTAAAATTGAAATGTAAACTGGTTCGAAAAGGAACATAATGAGATGTTGCCCAACATATGCTAAGCATTCATGAAGACGTTTACCAAATTGTATGTATGAAAACACAACTTTCGGTATTTAAATACCAGTGTTAAGCTTAGAGGGGCACTATATAAGATATATGAAAAAAGAAATTGCTTCGCTGAGCGCAGCTAGATACGACGGCAGAGGTCCAACCTTGAACAGTTTGGGCAAAAATGGACACAATATTAGCACTTGATACAGGTCTGAATTTGGATTGTAATTAAATATTTGACACATAATAGGTTTCTGACAAAGAATAACTGTAGTCGAAGAGCTTAAAATTGGTTATATGATTTGTATTTTTTTGCTTTTGTGTTATACACAATGCTGTTGCGAATTGATCCCCACCCCGAGTCCAGCACTTTCTTTTAAAAAAAAAATAAGATTTGAAGAAATTTCTGAAATCTGAAATGAGAAAAAATTGTCCCCTCCAACAATGTCTTATCCCCCCTAATTTTTTTTCACCTCCCCCTTTCTCTTTTTCAAAAAAAAAATTCCTCAAGATATGGTCATAATCTCTAATTTATATTTCAAATGGAGTTTGCCCATTTTTAAGAATACATCATAAAAGTCTTAAAATAGAAAATGACATACATAATTAAGGCTAAAACTAATATCAATTAATAGTAACTTCTAAAAATAAATTGACAGCTAATCACCTAAACATTTCTTTAAACATAATTTACAAGCAGTGTTATGGATTTCATCCAATAAAAACACATTGGTTTACCTCCCTTACACTGCTTTAAAATTGTCTTAAGTGTCCATTAATCAGGAAAGATAACCCTTGTTGTTCCCCATTTGTTTTGCCCCAATTTCTAAATGTGTGCCTTAAACTCCAAAGTCAATCCTAACTATCCCTTTGTGGTATGGAAACTTGTGGTATAATTTCAGAGAGATTTATACACTTAAACACAAGTTATTGTCTTGAAACTACTAAAATGCTTATTTGGGCACCTTTTTGGCCCCTAATTCCTAAACTGTTGAACCAATACCCCAAACAAAATAAATCCCAACCTGCGTTGAATACACCTTGTGTATATTTCATGGATTTCTATTATTTTATACTAAGGTAATTGTCCGGATACCAACTGTCTTCGGACGACGACGACGGAGAGGACGACATGATAACAATATACGACCGCAAAAAAAATTTGCGTCGCGGTCGTATAAAAACAGAATATGATTTTGTTTAATTCAATCATTAATATAAGTGAAATGATGAAATATCAATTCGTTTTTAAAAGCAACCCATTTGTTTCAATTTTATCAAATGAGCAAAGCAACAATGCTGATGAATTATTCACTTTCAAGTGAATAATTCGACATCATTGAATTTGTAGTTATGTGACTTTCAATTTAACCCAATAGCGGAAGATTGGTTATGCATGTTTAAGGTAAAATTCCTATAAATATTATCGAGTACATGCAGTGCTAACTGTTTATTTACAAGACTTATTGTAATTTGAATATACGTTTTAGTTATTATAAATAAAATATAAAAATTTAAGTAAAATCAGTGACCATGAATTTGACAGCTATTGTCCCTTGAATATATATATAAAGTGTTGTCAGTATATATTAATATTTTTCAAGTTACAAACACTTAGCAAATCAGTATCATGATGAAAACGTATAACGATTCTTATAAACTATTACAGTTTGATTAAACCTTTACATGAACAAAACAGCATGGGTTGGTTATTTTTGTTACAATAAATTTATCTCGTCATATGTATTTAAACTTGAAAAATGTATCCAATATATCGCTGATATAAATGCATTCTATATAAATCAACACGACTCTGTGCTCTGTGTAAATGACTTGCAGTTACGTGAGTAGAAAACAATTATGTAGGATTTCAACATCTTCTTCCTATAATAATTGATAAACATTAAACCTTCGTAAGGACGCTATTACGTATGTTGCCAACTTATTTTCCCTATAATAACGGATAAATATTAAACCTTCGTAGGGACACTATTACTATCGACAAGTGACTTGTCCTTGAAAATAACTTCGTTCATTACAATTTTGTCGTTGATATTTCCATTCGCCTCTTGTCTTCTTTCTTTGTTCTTATGGTATTGTTTAACAATCCTTCTAATTTCTTCGAACGGAGGTGCAACGATAACTATAACAGCCATTACAACTGCCCATCCTTGCGTAAACCACACCCAAACTTTGAATTGGGTTTCACTCATTACGGTAAACGTAGCCATAATTCCAGGTATCAAAATGGCGAATAAAAATATACTGCAAAAGCCCCCTACGTATGCTGTAATTTTCGCTTTTCTAAAGGTAGTCGACATCTGCTGAAATGTTGGTTTCGTATCAAAATGGAGTCCTTCGAGCTCCTCTTTAAAATTTAACTCCCAAGGATTAAGCGGATTATCGATGTTGTACATTTTCTGCCATTCCATATCTTCATCATGTTTATTTTTAATCTTATGCGTAAAAAGGGAAATAATCAAACATCCGGTTAGACTAACACCAAAGCTAAAGCATGTTCCAGCTAAAATACTATAATCTTGCACAGTATTTAGAAGGAAATCATTTAAACCATTCGGGTACATACTTGCTGCTGTTAATGTTGCAGCTGATCCGCAGAAAAATCCCATGATTGCTCCTGAAAAGAAAAAAAGGCATAATACACTTCGTTTTAAAATATCCGACATCACTGCCCATCAACAAAATGTTTCATGACGGAAAATAAACAATGAAATGTGTCCAAACATGCTACTTCAATTTATCTTACAAAAATGAATTCAATCGGGGAAAACAAAATGAGAAAATGTAATATAATAAGGCAATTAAAGTTTTTAATTTGAAGTGATGTCCTCCAATAAAATTGTAGTCCTTGCTCCAACAACAAACAGCTGGTTAACCAAATTTTAATTCGTTGATAAAATATTTTTTTCAGCTGTATCATACTTAAACTTTGTTTAAACCTGTTTATTTACTTTATACCTTAATTATTTATCCCTTATAATTGTTACTAACTATGAATTTGCAAATGTATTCGTTCATAATGTGTTAATTTGCGTTTTGTGATTAAGTTAAGCCTTCCAATTGATATTTTATAGTGTGTCTTTCTATGAAGGTTTCATACCATTTTAGAGAAGGTTTCATACCATTTTAAAAAACGTTTAATCCCGGTGCAAATGTTTGCACCTGTCCTACGTCAGGAATCTGATGTATAGTGGTTGT